>NW_026043167.1:0-52748 GCF_023856365.1 Brienomyrus brachyistius | reverse complement strand
GAGCTTCCCAACACATTTGAAATATTAAAGGATAGAGAAACAAATAACATCTGAATGTCAAAAACTACACCCACAACAATAAGTATTGAACATACCCCTTTAACTTGAACTTTGGTACCCATTTCCCTCCCCCTATATATACTGGTACTTGTCTAACAGCTAAAGGTTGTTCCACCCAAAAGTGAGGATCAACCGACTATGCCTAAACACCTTTCCCCCCTACCCCACCCCGCTACATAAACAGAAAAACTCGTTATTGGATACATTAAGAAAATTAGGCTACTAATAGTAGCTGTAAGCCTCTGGACCGATAAACAAATATAACAAATTGGCCTTTCTCTTTCACTCTTCTTTTAAAACTTAAAGCTCAGTAATTATTCCTTCATGCCAACACACAGCATGTCAATGATTACATTCTCAACCCAGTCCACTTTCTGACCTCAGAGCCTTCACAAAATTCTCCGCTTCACCTGGCTGGTTAAAGATGCGAGACTTTCCGTTGTATGTCACTATCAGTCGCGCGGGAGGAATCATGCCGTACCGGATCCCCATGGAGCGAAGCTGTTGTCTCACGGCGTTAAACTCTTTCTGTTTTCTGTGTACACCGGTCGCCAGGTCCTCATAAAATCTCACCGGACGGTTCTTGAAAAGAATCTGTCCCTTTGCCCTGGCAGCTCTTATCACGGTCATTTTATCCTTGTAATTTAGGAACTTCATGATCATTGTCCTCGGTGCAGCGGTGTTTGACGTATTCTTCTGGCCGATCCGATGAGCTCTCTCCAGCGTCAGAGCGGTATGTAGCGGTGCCAAGTTCAGAGCCTCCGGCAGCCAGTTTTCCAAGAAGACGCACGCGTCCTCTCCTTCCGCGCCCTCGGGCAGGTTAACAAGTCTCAAGTTAGAACGTCGCGATCTGGCCTCCAGATCCAGCACTTTGTCTTCGAGATCTTTGTTGTTATTTTCAAGAGTCCGTGCCTTTGCTTCCAAGGTGGTGATACTATCTTCTGCTGCAGATATCCGGGCCTCCGCCTCACCGACCCGCTTAGCACACTCATTAACATCCTTCCTCACAGTCTCTATTGCTGACAAAATACCGTCCAGTTTGGAGGAAAAATCCGATTTCAAGTTTGCAATAGCCGCCAGTACTGCGTCTAAGCTTTCGACCGTCTTTCCCCTCTCATTTGGCTTGTCAATTTTCTCCTCCATCACCTGACAGGTGTTGGTATTATTCTCGCTATCTTCACCACTAACATTAGCTTCACAGCTAGCCTCGGAGCTCGACTTAGAAGTGAAGTTAGACAATTTCGACTGAGTCGGTCTACTAATGTTTTTACCAAGTTTCTTTTGCGAGAGAGGCATCACTACTGGTCTTGTTCAACGTCCAATAAACGAGTATTATTCAGGATTTTACAGAAACATAGCGGAGCAGAAGTGGGCACGTCTTCTCAGCAAGCCGCCATTACCGGAAACCCTCATCTAGGCCTTTTACTAGGGATTTAAGGTCCTGGTTTTCCTCTCAGACCCTAGAACACACTGCCAGGCTCAGATTCCCGATCCCACATCCTGCTGAAGCCCTTCCCAAGATCAGACACTAGTTTTGTTTTCCTTGTTCTTATAGTAAAATGATGGTCTTTGACTTTTATACATCATCACTGTTCTGTTAATTACACATGACCTAATCTAAGTATTACACAAACCAAGCATAATTACTTAGAGATGTCATGAGATGGAAAATCCTTATTCAGTTAATTATTTTCCCTACAGGTGCTGACAGTGTGTCTACAGTGAAATGGGCCTGTGTACAGAGAGGATGATCTGTAACAATCCCATGTTCCTATGGTGACAGATATAAAACTCATGTGAAATACTGGTGCAGAGGGTATAATGTGAGGTCATGTACTCCCATAGTACACACTGACTCTCCACTGGAGGGTAAAGTGTGAGTCAGAGATGATCCTGACCAGCGAGTCTTCACTGTGACCATCAACAATCTGACAGCTGTAGGAATTATTAGCTCAGGTATATTTTAATATCTCCACCAAAATGTTTTGAAATTAATTAACTTTTAATTAATTATTATTTGATGCTGATTAGTAACCAATTGTTATGCCGAATGGTCGGCTCCTCCAAACACAAATGCGAATCCCAGTGAGTCTGTTAATGTGAGACTTAAATGGGATTCATTAATAACCCGTATCGCTTAATAACCTGGGTTAGTAGGCTCGTCCAGCGAGCTGGGTCACCAGGTAATGTAAACGATCGGTAGCGAAGCTCCCCTCACGGCCAATGAGAGAGAGTCTCGCGATATTTCAGGCGAGTTTGAGGTTTCAGAGCGTAGTAGCCAGATCGCAGAGGCAGGGACTATTGTGAGCACTCAATGACGGAGGCTGAAGTTGTGTAAAAAGACATACATTTATTCCTACAACTAACATAAGACAGACATTATACCTAACAAACAATAAACATGAAATAACGGAAAAGACACAAACGATGTAATCATGAAAATGCAGTGACCAGATTTAAAATGATTAACCTAAAAAGGGAAAAACTGTTCTGCAAAGCAAGCAGTTTGTAGGAATATAAACCTAAAGGAATATAGCAGGTGAATAGGACAGTTTAGGTTGTTAGAAAGGAAAGGAATTGGTTTACTTGGATGCAGGAAAGAGGGAGGTCTTTGCAGTTGGTTGCAGTGGCTGATGAGCTGATGGGTGATGGCTCTCAGGGAGGCGCGGTGTTTGCAGCGGTTGTTGGAGTGGAGTCCCGTACTGGTGCAGAGGGTATAATGTGAGGTCATGTACTCCCATAGTACACACTGACTCTCCACAGGAGGGTAAAGTGTGAGTCAGAGATGATCCTGACCAGCGAGTCTTCACTGTGACCATCAACAATCTGACAGCTGAGGATTCCGATCGGTACTGGTGTGGTGTGAAGATCAGTGGAGCCTCTCTGATCAGGTTAATCTGTCAGTCACTGATGGTAAGATGTCTGTACTGCAGACTGTAGCCAATGAGATGCACAGTATGTAACATGTCACTGAGTCAAAAAGGAAGGACCTTAACACAAACACTGATGGAAAAATGTTTTAATATTTTAAAAATCTGCATTTTAATTTAATTCAATATGATAAACGAGACTTGGAAGAAGTAACAGTGTCAGTTAAATCGGGCGACTTCATGAGGTTAAATATGATAAGCAATATGTTAAAAAATGTCAGGGGTTGGCCAAACATTTACATACAGTATGTATGTTGTAATGGGCTGATATTCATAAACATTTCATTGCTGTGCAAATCGTTGAGTGTTTTACCTGTGTGTTGAAGTCCTCCAGGGCTGTCAGTGGACAAACAGGAGGTGACGGGTGTGGATGGAGACAGTGTCAGTGTTACTATGGAAACAACAAAAGACAAAGGATGTGGTGTAAGATTGGGGGCTCCTGTGCATCAGAGAGATCAGTGAGTTTGCATGGGAGGCCTGTTCTGATCAGGGATGACACAGAAAATAAAACCTTCATTGTGACAATGAGTGGGCTGGAGAGGAAGGACACTGGCTGGTATTGGTGGCTGGTTGTGGAATCCTGCAGATTCCAGTTCATATTACTGTTAAACATAAGTAATTGATTTAAATCTGCCTGTGAATTATTTATGCTTGAATATAAATAGATACATACTAATCAACCCAGCAGTTTCACTCACGAAGGGGTTTGTGCTTCTTTGTGGGGATAATCCCCTATTTATCAGCTGTTGTGAAACAGAGTTATTTATTGGGATTATTGTTTCAATGATAGTGGCACGGTGGTCCAGTAGGCGGCGCTGTTGCTTCACGCCTCCATGTTTAGGGGTTTGAATCTGGCTTCTGCTCTGTCTGTGTGGAGTCTGCATGTTCTCCACATGCTGTGTGGGTTTCCTCCAACAATCCAAAAACGCACAGTCAGGCTAATTGGTGTCTTTAATATTGAATGTGTGTCTTCTAGTTTATGATCAGTCTGTAATATGACAAAAATCACAGCATTTTCCACAGACATACAGCCAGTCACTTATTTTGTATACAAATCCAGACAAATCCATGTAGCTTGCAACATAATTCAGGCATTTTTTCATCTTTGTGAGGATGAATTGTTACTAATGGTGTGCAGACTGACTAACATGTCTGTAGGTGGTTTTTCATTGCAGCGTAGACCAGTGTTACAGTTGTACTCTGTAATATCTGTTCCAGTGCTGCATCCATCCATTGTCTGAAACTGCTTGTCTAACTCAGGGTCCCTATGGGCGCAAGGCAGGGAACGTCCCATGACAGGGTGCCAACCCATTGCAGAACACGCTCACACTCCATTCCCTCGCACAAGCACACCTACCGGCAATTTGACAACTCCAATTAGCCTCAGCATGTTTTTGGACTGTGGGGGGAAATCAGAGTCCCTGGAGGAAACCCCACAATGACACAGGGGGAGCATGCAAACTCCATACACACGGAATTCCAGCGAAGACTTGAGTACACGTGCCAGAGGAGTGAGGCGACAGTGCAAACCACTGCACCACCATGCCACCCTGATACAATAGATACATTAAAATATGTTAATAAAATCATTTATCTCACCTGTTCACTATCAGTGCCCTGGGATGTGAACACTAATTCATTGTTCTCCATCTAATCATTTTCTCTGTAGAATATCTTTCATAATTTATATTTCAGTTTCAAGAGTGACCTTTTCTTAGTCTTACTTACTTCAGTCAGAATAGATTCACTGTTTTGTTCTTCAGGTTTAAATGTGATATGTGTGACTGACAGACACACTGGTGTATTATATGTCTCACAGGTGGGAGCAGGTTCTGGATGCTGTACTGAAAGCTGGGACTGGTGTGTTTTACCTGATTTGCACCATCATCACCATTCAGCTGCACTGGACCTCCTGTAGAAAGCGGGAACCAATCAGAGAGAAGCAGAGGGTCTCCCTGGATCAGAGGAAGCTGGCAGAGGAGATGACCTTCGTGGAGCAGAATGAGTCAGACGAGCTGTAAAATAAACGGTTATGCTAACTGCAGTGAGGCCTCTCTCACTCAGCCCTGCTCAGTCTGTACAGTCATAGCATGAGAGTCAGTTAAACAGAGGGGATGATTATCTGCTGGCAACCTGTACAACCACGTATTGGCCACTTATTCACAAGTGCTTTGCTGCCACCTGCTGGTTAATGTTTAATAATCGTTATCTTGTGAAGGTAAGACTGGTTTTTATTAAATTGTCTCTTGATTCTGAAAAAATATGGTACTATGCAAAAGTCTTGGGCCATCAAAGAAAACGTTTAATGCTATTTAATTGGGTTGTGTATATTTGCTCAGAACAAAAACACAATTATCATAAAAATATATGCAAATTAAAAG
Organism: Brienomyrus brachyistius; assembly: GCF_023856365.1. NCBI lineage: Eukaryota > Metazoa > Chordata > Actinopteri > Osteoglossiformes > Mormyridae > Brienomyrus > Brienomyrus brachyistius. Next base: position 47,377 of record NW_026043167.1, on the reverse strand, counting down.
TGACACAATAAAAACTAACAAGAATTTCTTCTTTTCTCCATAAAGTTACTGATGCCTTGTTGGATCGCTAGGTGAACCACGCTTTGGATCCTAAACCTCTCCTCAGGGGCACCCCAGCCATTCCATGTATTTGTTAAATTCTGCCACCAGCTCACTTAATTAATTAATTAAATTAAACAAATGTGTCATGCCCGGCTCGTCCGCTCCTCCTGTGTGCCACGCCCCCTGATTACCCACGTGTTTTCTCCCGATTGTACCCAGCTGTATCTAGTTAATTTGCTCAGTCCTGTGTATTTCAGTCCGTGTCTTACCCGAGTCCTTTGTCCGTCATTGATGTCAGTTGATGTTCGTGCCCTCGTCCCTGAGATTAAACCCCTCGTTTGCCCTGATTCTCGGCTGTCTGCCTGCTTCTTACCCGCCTGCCCGCATGATCGCCGCTCTGCCCGCGATCGCTGCCGTCTCCCGTGACAAAATGTTAATGATGCATTGATTAGCCATAGGAGTTGTGTTATAAAAAGATATAGGTCTATTGGATGGTTGGTGCAAATGTTTTACTAACTTTAGAAGAGATTTTGAAATGACTGAGCTGCCACACTTTGACGGACAAAATATTATAATTCTAGACCAAGATGAAGATCATTTGAACATCATTTTCTTCGACAGCCCAAGACTTTTGTACAGTTTTGTATGTGTCTTTTATACTGGTCATAATTTGTTTAAATACATGATTAATAAATTGATACTTTACAAAACATTTCATATTTTTCTGAAATTGGTAATTATTAAAAATGAATTTCACAAACTTAAATGGTTTGGCTGCGATGGGCTGGCCCCCCATCCAGGTTTGTTCCCGTGCCCATTGCTTCCGGGATAGGCTCCGGACCCCCCACGACCCAGTAGGATAAGCGGTTTGGAAAATGGATGGATGGATGGATGGATAAATGGTTTGGAGTTTTTAGGTCACCCCTCCTCGTCAGAGCCCACCAATCAGGGACTCTTTAAAAGAGTGATGTAATCGGGAACGCCCACTTTTCAATCTGCGGTACAAATACACCAGCTTGTCTCTGCTAACAACAGCCTGTGCATATCAGTTAAGGAGGAAACAGTACCACATACATATTGGCCAACATCAAATGAAAATGTAACACACGAAAACAGGACCGCCCACTTATCACTCTGCGTAAAATCACACCAGCTTGTCTCAGCTGACAGCAGCCTCACATATCAGCTAAGGAGGAAGACGGCATATCAAAAGTAAAAAGAAAGACACCATCAAATGAAAATATCCCTGTGTGATCTATTGGTTTCTGCTTTCACTCCCATTAAATGACAGTAAGTCTAGTTGCTGTCCGTGGTGCTGAAAACCTGGATCAGTAAATTCCAAATGAAACTTCTTTACCTGATTTAACTGTAACTCACTTATTTTGTTGGCAATGATGCTTTGTTGAGTCTAGAAAGGCGCAAAGTGGGTTTCAGATAAATTAAATGAAGTAGTTTTGCTTAAAAACCAAAAAGCTTTGAACAATCAGTTCAGCTTTGGACTGTAGTGCTTCACAAAAGTAAAATCCATCCAGTTAAATCTCTTTATCCCCAAGTCAAGAAGATATCAAATGCAGAAGCACATTGTGGGAGATACAAGGTGCAGACACATTAAAAGCACTTTTTTTGTGTGAACATTATAAAACAGATTGATACACATTAAGCAGTTTGTAACTTTACATCCAGACCTACATCAGTCAGAAAAAGCAGGCGATGACCATCCCATCCAGCAGCTTCATCTCTGATTGTACAGAATCCCATGTCAGCGTAACTTCTGAAGTCATGACTAAACTAATTTCCAGCTCTGCCTTCAGTTTCATCTGTTAAATTAAATTAGGAACTAAACTAAACTAGGAGGGAAATATAGTCAAGCTACTTAAGTAGCCGAATTTTGTGTATCCACTAGAGGGCAGCCACACATAGATTCCCTTATGAATGGTTCTGTTGCTTCCGGAAAGCACTGCACAGACACCCAGGTATGCCAGTGAGGAACGGATAAAGAGCAGACGGATCCAAATACTAGCTGTAATATATAGTATTTTCAATGAATTTAAACAAATTAATATAACAGTGTCAGAGTGTCAGATCCATGTGACTTTTTATGATTGAAGAACTTTGAAAGCCTGAATATAACTGAGGAGGCCCACGGACCCCATTATGTGTGAAACATCATTGTGGTGCTGAGAGAAACACAGGACTGCTGATAAGACCCAGATGAAGTGAATTACCTGACTTTGCCCCCACCCATCCCCCCCCCCCCCCCAGGATACCCCCACCCCTGTCATACAGACACCTTCCTAACGGACCTCATGATTTGTGCTGATCCACACATATGAAAAGGACCTACTGCAGTGACATTTTAAAACTGTATAAAACATAATAAAGACTGAAACAAAGGCCTGAGGTCAGACCCTCTGTATGTAGCACACAGTGTTTCTGCAGAGTCTCACACTCACATCCTGTATGACGACTTTTCTGCTTTTCAGAATAAGTCTGATTTCACTGCTCTTTGCTCATTTGCAATATGAGGAAGTAACAGTTTAGAAAAGAACTAGACTTATTTGATTAATTTGTTTGTAGTTTAAACTCTGTGAGCATGAATGATTCACTGTGAAGACCAGCTATCAATAATTTTGCTATGAAATCATGTTTCTAAAATGATAAGGTTCTAGATGAAATCAAAATATTTATTCCTGGTAAGAGCAGGACAACAGCAGCATCAAACTGTTTTCCTTTTAACAGACAAGAAATAGACAGGAAATGCATCAGTGCACAAACAGTTTATGAAAATCAAAGATAGATGGATGATTTTTAAAACATTTAAAACCCACAAAAAGGGAGGCAGTGAGGTTAAGGAGAGTCAGGAAGTCAGTGTCAGTCTCCACAGATCTGAGGTCAGCGATACACACATAAGGCTCCTCTGATGCTCCTCTTCATCCTCTTCTTCACTGATGGGCCTCCAGGTGAGGATCACTTACTCTGGGACTCCACCATTCAGCGTAGTTAAGATGAAGATACATTTTGCACAATATACTTACTACATCTGTTTGTTTATATTCATATTGTTCCATGAAGTTTGATCACTTCCCGATTATAGTCTGTGGTGGTAGCATGTTGACCGACTGATTTTAGAATTGACTGCAGTCTTCTTTGTGTCCACTATGTGGCAGCAGTATAAAGGAAATATCTTATTCTGTCACAGCTGCTGGTGTGTGTAAAAATTCATACTCTGATAACAAGTAATTCTGCCTCCAACTGTTTGTCAGGGACCTGGGCAGGAATGAATTACATGCCGACTGTACATACAACAGAGATAGGCTCCTGGGAGAACTTTGCCAGAAGTTGAAACACGACTTTAAGAATGACACTGATACAGAGTACTCAGCTGTTTGGTTGAAACTAAATCTTGGTCTGGATTTTTACATTCTGGACCTGAACTACCCACTGCTGCACTGACCCCCACCTTCTTCTTTTTTTTTCCCTTTGTCCTGTCCGGCAGCTTTAGCAGAATCATGGTCTGAATGCACTGCTGTGACAAACATGTTTGCTTTACCATGAGGGGTTCTATAAACTCTGTATAGGCCTCTCATGTTGATCGATTTCATTTTTTAAATTAAAAAAATTTATTTATTTCATTTTTAACCCGTAAAGTATTGCAGTGGGTGAGCTGGCCGAAGAGGATGGACAGATTAGGAGGGAAAAAAAGAAGGAAAATGAAGGAAAAAGAAGAAAGGAGCAAGTGAGATGAAATGAAAGTTTTTAGCGGGTGTCTCTAACTTTGCTCTGCCATTGCATGCACACCACTTCCAGGGCCAGCCTTGCTCTCACGCTGATATACTGTCAGATTATGCACATCTTATATGTTGTTTTAACCCTTAGCGTATTAGTAAAGGCAGTTTTGTACTTACTTGATGTGATGGTCCACTTTACTGTGGCCTTGAGCCACATTAGAAATTTATTTCTGACATATTTAACTTAATCCTCATTTTTCTTTTGCCCATGAGCACGAAACAGCTAAATAATTAGCATGATGCAGAAGTTATTCTCAGACAGGCACTTAATCTAAAAAGCAGAAATGTCATCATACACGATGTGAGGGTGAGACTGCAGACACACTGTGTGCTGCATACAGAGGGTCTGACCTCAGGCCTTTGTGTCAGTTGTTATTATGTTTGATTTGTGATTCTCACCTGGAGGCCCATCAGCGGATGAAGAGGAGCATCAGAGGAGCCTTATGTGTGTCTCACTGACCTCAGATCTGCGCAGACTGGCACTTACTTCCTGATTCTCCATAACTTTGCTGTTTCTCTGTCTTTATCTGTTACTCAGGAGTCCTGAAGTCCAATGAAAAATCCGCTTTCTCCTGTCTATTTGGCTGATACAAGTTCTGCTCACTTCTGCTTGGGTTGCATGGATCACCAGCCACTTGTCACCAACTAACAAACCACAGCCTACCTGACCAATGTCATAACTGGTGCACCTAGGTATAAAATTTAGTCTCACTGTCTCCAAAAAAGGTCACTGTCTGGAACCCCATGGAACCACATTTTTGATTCCTTAGACAAGAGCATCCTGAGCAGCTGCATCACGGTCTGAATTGGGAACTGCCTCGCCTCAGATCATAAGACCAGCGGATAGTGAGGATAGCTGAGAAGATTATTAGAGTCTCTCTCCCCTCCATCATGGACATTCACATCACACGCTCCATCCGCAAAGCCACCAACATTGTGGATGACCGCACCCACCCCTCACATAATCTTTTCACTCTGGCATCTGGAAAAGCATTCAGGCCTCCACAACCAGACTCAGAAACATGACGCCTGACTACTGAACTCTCAGGGACTGATCTGATACCACACACAACACACACACACATACAGCTGTGTAATCATATCTTCGTGGGGACTCTCCATTCATTTCTATGGGGAAAACTGTAATCCCAACATGACAACTTTAACCCCTACCAACCCCTAACCTTAACCATATGTAACCAAACCAAATACAAGACTTTTGGCATTTTTAGTTTTTTGACTGTATTTACAGATCTTTGTGAGTACCTGAAAATGCCCCCCAAAACATCAAAATAACGGGGTTTTTGTCACATTGTGGGGGACATTTGGTCCCCACAATGTAATATACACCTACTCCACACACACACACACACACACAGATTAGGTATTTGAATCTTTGTGGAGATTCTCCATTCATTTGTATGGGCGTAACCCCAATCCTAACTATGGCAACCTTAAACATTGCAGTAGTTACCAAGCAGTAACAGTAAGCAACCAAACAAAATGCAAGACTTTTTGAATTATTCATTTGACTGCATTCACAGAATTTAATAAAATTCAGTATCTTACTTTCGGGACCGAAAACATGTCCCTACAAAGTCAAAATAACATGTTTTTATAGCACTATGTACATAACCACCCACCCAAACGCGCGCACACACACACACAAACAGGCCTACCTACAGTATACCCTCCATAGATTCCTGAATGAAATATCTGTAAAGCAGTTATTATGGCATGGCGTTTGCTTTGAACATGCAGTTTTTAAGAATATTGCGCTAATTCTAAACGAAAGACTGCACTAATTCTAAAATAGCTATATAAGAACTTTATTTACCATTAAATAAATTATAAATCAAACCAAAATTTAGTCTCTCAAAAAACTTGTATATGACATATCTTTGTTCACATTATGAGAAATTAAAAACACCAGGACACAGAATGTGAATAACAAGAACTATAGTGTTCTTTCTCAAAAGCGGACCTACCAACGTGGCTAAAATGCTAATTGCGTTCACCAGCTGTGGAAAAAAAACAGCGGGGCACCCCAAACATCGCGGTATTACGTATTACCGTAATACTGCATAGCAAAGACATAATGTCATAAAAAAATTACAGTCAGTATTAATAGACAGAACTGCGTGGTTTCCCATTGACAAGTAGATACATGGTTTACGGGCTTGAAGGCGGTTAGATCAACAAATCCAATCACGCTCAGCCAAAACAAGCACGAGCTAAACATACTACTATTGATTGGTTCACCTTCAAATTCGTCCCGCCCTGACAATTAATTCTCGTTTTCATTCGTTGAAAATGGCGTCAGTACATATCTTCATCCTTTCGACCAATGAAAACTTTCGCTGGTTTCCATAGAAACAAAATCAGTGCAGTTTGAACATAAACTTTCTGACAGAGCGATGGCGCAGCGGTGAGAAGCATCTCTTCGTATGTTTCTTGCTATTTCTTCAGATTATGTTTTGTTAGCATAGTTAATTATATATTTCATTGTATGTCGTGATATAGTTCATGCAAATATTGCCGCAAAATATAATTGAAATATATTTAAAATTAGTAGCTTAAACTGTAGATGCTGTGGCCATTTTTCGTAATGTGATTGTTTATATTTAAATTGTAAGAGAAAATAATTGTGTTAAACTTAAAAACAACAAGCCTTATGGTTGATATGATTGGTTTTACTCATCCGGTCTGTCGTAATGCGTTTCATCTGAAGATGTTATTCTGAAAAGAGCCCCTATACGTTTACTTTTTAAATGTCCCATGTTGTTGAAGTAAGATTAACCGTTTGCTGGGTTCATTACCATGGCGATGTTATAACGTACCGAAGCAGCGTCCTGATTTCGCCAGCGTTACTGTATAGGTTGTGAAACAGTTTTAGCAATTTGGCCGCTTCTATCGGAGTAGCCTCGATGCCACGAGCAGCCAATGAAGGCTCCATCCCTTTCCATAGGCATTCTTGGTGAATAGCATTTAGCAAATGTCTGGAGTACGTTGAAAATACACAGTGTCTAGTTTGGCTTTGAGAGTATCACAGACGGCTAGTTAATTATGTTAACCAGAATGAAAATTCCGAAAGCTGTTTCCTGGACCAACGACCAGCACTGGGGAGCCTGGGACCTGTGGGACGAGGTGATCGACTGGGGAGAGAGGAAAGGTTTGGAGGAGTGCTCACCAGCGACACCCCCCACTGTCCAGGCTGGGGAGGTTATGGGGGGACTGGGAGGTGTGACGGACTGGTGTAAGGGAGGGGAGGGTGTGAGAGTGATAGGCAATGCTGGCATTGTTTCTGAGACTCTTCAGAGAGGAAACTGGCGGTGTAGAGATAGATGTGGGTCTGGTATAGATAGAAGATGTAGAAGTGGTGGAAAATTAATATTAAAGTTGAGCTTGTAGAGCTCTTGACACAGAGAAGAGCCAAAATACAAGGAAGATGAAGCTGTGGTTCTTCTGCTGCTGTTTGGGGAACATTAAATGTTTGAAACAGTATCAAAGATAATGAATTAAGTGTGCTAAATTTTGAGATGTATAGTGGAATGTTTATTAACAATTGTTAATGTGGCGCCCCTGAACCCCCTCGGTTGGCCGCCCCTGCCGGTTGTGTGGGGTCGGGGATGAGGACTAATCGGGGCCAGTCGGGGATCTGGCCCCGGTGCCGGGGGGGCCCACTCCTGCACGCCCTTATTGCTCCCCTGGGCCGGACACCACATTTCATACAACACTAGAGCTTTGAGGGGCAGTGGGGAGGTTTTACTTGCACATTAGACACCACATGACACTAGGGCTGAGGAGGTGGGTATAGGCAGGTGGGGTTCTGCCGTCTGCCAGCGGTGGGGTGCCCGTGCCTCGACTGTTCACCTGCTTTTTGCACTTTAGTTATATACACAGTCCATGCTACATTAGGGCCTTGGGGTGCAGGGAGGGGGATGGGGGACTCTGCCATCTGCCAGTGGTGGGACCCTCATACTCGAACTGCACCCACTAATTTTAATGCATTGTAGACATAAACACACAACTCTCTCACACTTGTACATGCACACTTCACATTAACATGGGACGGGGAATCAGTGGGGGCTGAGGGGTCCCCCCTAACTCTCTGTCTCTGGCCCTGCGCGTGTGGGGTGGCCCAGCAGGTAGAAGATGGCCCTGGCCGGTGTGGGCCGTCTCCTCTTGTGGGCTGCGGGCTGGGTGGTCCTTGGCTCTGCTGCGCCGTGGTGGGGCCCTGGCAGGCGGTCCGGGGTATCTAGGGATGCTCTGAGCCCTTCTAGGCGAATTGTAGGGTTCGGTCTGGGCTGGGCGGGGGGTCTGCCGCTCCCCAGTTGACGCAGGTCCGCTCCTGGGTGGTGGGGGGGGGGGGTGCACTTTGTTTGTATGGGTCTCCCTTAGATCATCCTGCAGTGTCGGGGAGGGGGGGGACGTGCCGGGTCGCTACAGTGGGCGGTGATCCGTCCTGCCGGGGAGCGGGCTGGGGGGACCGTCCGCCAGGGGAGTGTTCCCGGTTGATGGGGCCCTTTGGCCCTGGACCCGCTTCCCTCGGTGGAGGGCTTGCGGGAGGGACTGGGGGGCTCGCTGTCTGTCCCCCCTCTGCGGACCTCCTTTTACAGGGGTTGGGCCCCCCTTAGTCCCTCGTGGGCTCCCTCTCGGGTTGGGCGGGTGGTTGTCTTGTGGACATATGGCCATGGGCCGTGTGTTTCTTATGGTTGTTTGTACTCTGTATTCCCCTACACTTTATTTTCTCCATCCCACCTTTACATCTCCAGCCCGCTGTTCCTGGGAAAAGCCACCTGCCAATCATCCTTGGAGCAGCAGCCATTCTCAGGATCTCCTACATCACAGATCACCTAATAAACACAGGACCTGTCGACGACTGGAGAAAAGGAGAAACGCTGAAGCACACTGGGCATTTTGGAAGCATTTCATCATAATAAATTACCTTTGCCTTTACAGTTTCTGTGTACAGTTTCATTATAGTAAATTGCACTTAGTTGTGATTACTCAGTTACAAAGACAATGGGTCACTCTATAATGGGTGATGGTATGCTTTTAGCTGTGCTTCCACAGGTTGTATCTGCCTTAGTAAATGACTAAATGTCTTTTTCACAAGTGATTTTGATTATGTTTGTAGAATTAAATTAAAGGTAAACCTGTACATTGGTTAAAATAACATCTGACTGCTACAATAATACATCATACAGCGTCTTTTGTACTAATGTGCTACCTTGGGACATTCAGGTTGTATAATGAACAATTTTAATAAGAATTGTGTTAAGTAATTAACTTTCAAAATCTATCAATACCATGCAAAAGTGTAAAGTCAAATTCATGAGATACTTATTACAATAAACGGAAGTAGTCTGTACCCATTTAAAGAGGCTTTACATCGTACAGCTTCTTATACTGGTCTGGTTGGTGGGTATAAAGGATCAATTAGAAATCTTCCTCCTCCAAATGTATCATTTCATGAGTTTTGGTAGAGTGGGGGTAGCAGGATAATAATAGGATTTACTGGTTATTTTTGATACGGTAAAATCGCAAGACTCAGAAAAATAAAAATTTGTGTATGGTCAGAATTATCAGTGGTAGGAGATTTTGTCCCTACTACCATCTGGGAAAAAAACATTCTGGTGCTTATCTGTGAAGAAGCAATTTCAGGAGATATAAATCCTTGCAAAAAGTAGTCTCCCACTCTATAAATAGGGTGCAATTTGTTTTTTCACGCAGTGGAAAAGGAAATGTTTTTTTAATGTTGATGACGACTGTAACTGGTCAAAAGGTGGCGCCAAAGATCCCCAGTAATGCATCGCCCATTAATGTACAGATATCCCCCTGCCTCACCATGCATGACTCCTCCAATGGTGCTGCTGTTTAACAGTACATTCATCCTAACCATACAATTTGATATCTGGTATCGTCCTGTCAGTTTTAACCCATTTCTAAGTCCCGTATGGTTTAGGTAGCTTTTTTTCCAAAATGATGACCATGAAATTCAGCACATATAACAAATATTGAACTATAGGCATTAATTGAAATGCTCTCTCTCACAGACACACACATATTAGATGTCTATGTCTTTGAAATTGTTTAATACGAATTAATCTGTTTTATAATGTTCACACAAAAAAAGCTTTTGTGTTCACATTTTACAACCCCAAATCAGAAAAAGTTGGGATGGTATGTAAAATGAAAATCAAACTGAAAACAGCACTTTGTTAAATTATCTTTGACCTGTATTACATTGAAAACAATACAACAGCACTGAATTTCATTGTTCTTTTTCAAACACGTATTCCAATTTTGGTTCTTAGAACACATTTCAAAAAAAGTTGGGACAGTAAAGCATTTAGTACTTTGTAATGTCGCCATTCCTTTTCACAACACTTAAAAGACATTTAGGGACTGAAGACACCAAGTGATGTAGTGTTTCAGGTGTAATTTTGTCCCATTCTTCCTGCAAACAAGTCTTAAAGCGGACAACAGTACGGGGTCTTCGTTGTCACATATTGCGCTTCAAAATGAACCACACATTCTCTATTGGAGACAGGTCGGGACTGCAGGCAGTCAAGTACCCATACCCTCTTCCTCCACAGCCAGGACTTTGTAATGTGTGCAGAATGTGGTTTCGCATTGTTTGTTGAAAAATGCATGGGCTTCCCTGGAAAAAATGTCTTCTTGAAGGTAACATATTGTGCTCCAAAATCTCTATGTACTTTTCAGCATTAATGGTGCCATCACAGAACTGCAAGTTACCTTTGCCAAGGGCACTGACACAACCCCATACCATGACAGACCCTGGCTTTTGGACTTATTGCTGGTAACAGTCTGGGTGATCCTTTTCTTCTTTGGTCTGGAGCACACGGCATCCATTTCTCACAAAAAATACCTGAAATACTGATTCATCTGACCACAGTACACGTTTTCACTGTGTGATGGTCCAACTCAGATGCGTTCTGAGCCCAGAGAAGCCGACGGCGCTTCTGGACACTGTTAAGATGGGGCTTGCTTTTGGCACAGTACAGTTTTAACTGGCATTTGTGGATGTAACTACGTATTGTGGTACTTGACAAAGGTTTGCCAAAGTAGTCATATGTGGTCATATCGCTTATAGATGAATGACGATTCTTGATGCAGTGGGATGCTGAGGGATCGGAGATCACGGTAGTTCAACTTAGGCTTGCTTCCTTGTCCTTTACGCACTGAAATTGCTTCAGATTCCTTCAATCTTTTAATTATGGTATGCACTGATGAAGGTGAAATATCCAAATCTCTTCCTGTCGTTCTTTGAGGAACATTGTTTTTAAACATTTCAATAATTTTCTCACGTATTTGTGCTGCTTTTGTACCAAATCATAATTACAATCACCTGTTGACATCACTTGTTTCAAATCACATCATTATTTAACCAATTTACCTCACTACTGGCCCTAAATCGCTCCTGTCCCAACTTTTTTGGAAATGTGTTGCAAGAACCAAAATTGGAATACGTGTTTATTTTGAGGAATACAATGAAATTCATGAGGAACACATTAAATAATGTGATGGGGGTAACACAATAAATTCAAGATTTTTATTTGTCGTACAAATGTAGTGGTACACTGGCAGCGAAATGAAATTGTCGTTACTCCAGTCGGTGTAATAAACACACTAGTAAAAGGACATCAAAATTAAACAACGTGAATTAACTGAAACTACAGAAAGATAATAAGAAAATATAACAATAAAAGGTATATAAAAAGTAAAGATGAAAATGTATAAAAAATATGTAGAAATGTTTAAAGTACAGATTGTAGTTATAGCATATTTTAGCTTTTAATCTGTGATGTTAATGATCCTACTGGCCGGGGGTAGAAGCTTCTCCTCGGCCTCTCAGTCCCGGCCATAAGGCCCCGGGGACTTATGCAGGGCGGCAGTTCTGTCCTGGTGATTCTCTGGGCGCATCGTATCACCCTCAGCGGGACTCGGCGGCCCTCAGAGCTGGAGCTGCCGTACCGAGCAGTTATGCTCCCGGAGAGCACAGATCCCACATTGCCGCTGTAGAAGGTTTTTTGTGGCACAGACGAGAGTCTGTATTTCCACAGCTGCCTCACATGATACACTCACTGTCAGGCTTTCAGCACTAAAGTTACAGATTACTGGGTGGCCGAGAGGTCTGTGAAATTTGGAGGGTCAGTAGCTTGCCTGGGAAGCCTTAGCATTCAGCGAAAACTGAACAGAGAGCCCTGTAGCAGGGTTGTCTAATTTGTTTAGCTGGCTGGCATAAGATTTTCAGTTTGAAACAAGTATGCACACAGATTTACATGTACGTAACAGTTTTATTACCTTGTAAATAGTTTGCAGGGTTTTCAAAGTACCCCAGTGCATTTGATATAGCGAATTTTAGGTTTATAATGAAATAATATAGATTTGCCCTAAGATTTAATAAGATTTCTTGCGTGAGCGTGAGAGTCTGAAGGTGTGAGTGTCACACCAGATGGGTGAGAGCTGGCAACCCTGGCTCTGTTCAGTAGCCTCAGAAATTCTTTCGAACTTTCCAAACACAGCTGATGGAAATCAATGGACGCAAAGGTTCTCAGTGACCATTTTAGCTTGTTTTTAGACTAAAGGCCTATGATGGATCTTTGGAATGTTGCGGAGATACGAATGCTGAGGACAGCATACTTTGTGCTGTGAGTGTTATGTTAACCATGTAAACAAAGAGGAAGTACACAGTCCAACCAGGTACTATATTGAAATGCTAACAAGTTTTTAAATATTTTTATTCAAGTGACTTTAAGTCTGGATAATTTTTTTAATGGTTGGAAACATGTGTATTACTGTAAATTAAATAATTAAACTTCTGAAATGGCCGCTCAGTGCAGGAGGAGGCTGCAAACCTGAAGAGGCACACAACCGTATGGGTGGGGCAGGGGATCAATGGTGTGAGGTAGAGGACCAGGGCAGTGGGATTGCAGTGGCACAAGGGCAACCGTGTGGTCATCATGGGCTCCTCCAATGGCAGCTTCAGGTAAGTCGCTCTGATAAACCCCGTTAGACTCCAGTGAAGTGAGTGAGGCTGCAGCGCTACACTGGAGGGGACACATGTGGGCTCAGGGGCCCACGTGACTGTAGCAGAGGAAGGGATCTCTAGCTGATGTGGAGGTACAGGCCCAGTGGCAGTAAGGGGTGGGCAGTCAGCTGCAGAGGCTGCGGGGCCAGCGGCCCCACTGTACACATGGACCGCAGGGAATCTCAGCATGTTGTGCCCAAAGTCCAGCACACATGCCGTGCTCCGGGGGAAATTCAGGCCCAGGATGGAGGGATCGAGCATGTCAGCCATCCACATAGTTACTATTCACAACTAAACCCCCCATGTCAAAAGGGAACAACCCCGTCCCTCTTAAAGGGGCCAGGTCACCAGTCATTGTTCTCACCTGCACCAATGTCAGTTCTTGACAGTGTCTGGTCTCACCAGGGTTGCAGTGGAACCTGTATGGACTAGGGCAGTACATGCGACTCACATCACTATGGTGGGTATGTGACAGAAGTTGCCTCTGTGAGTCCAATCCGTAGTCACAACCTCTGCAGCAGGTGGCAGCAGGGCCACCTCCCCGGTGTCACCAAGGAAGTTCCGGAAATTAACCTTGTTGGCCCACATCTTCCCGGCTATGCGTGCCCTTGGCGGAACCCTGGGTGGCGGTGAACTTGGGACACTGTCTGAGGATTGAGGGGTGGGGGGGGGTGCTGCTGCCTGTCAGCCTACAGGCAGTCTGCATCCAGGAAGTAAACCTGAGGGCCTGGGTCCTCCAAGCCCTTTGGCGTTTACAGCTTGGTTGATTTCTCCCGCCTCGTTCCCCGCCACCTCGCTGCCCACAATTTCTCTCTCCAAAGCCAGTTCCAGGGCCTCGTCTAGGGACGCAGAGGGGTTGACTGTGTCTGAATGTGAGCTATCTGGGGTTAAGTGTCTAGATAAACTGATCCCTGGCCAGTTCACTCTGTACTGATAGAGCCATGTGAGCACAGACACGCCTACACAACCCCTTGATATCATTAAGCAGGATGCAGAGAGACTCATTTGACTCAATCCCTGCACCTATTGTTTAACTGAGAGGGCAGAAGTCCTCACACTGCCCACAGCGATTCTGCAGGGTACTGACCAGTGTCTCATCCAGGGGCTCAAGCAACCAGCAGTGTACACCTCAGAAAAGCATGTGTGACAACCCTGAGGACCTGCTTGCATACCACAATGGTATCCCATCTCCCCTTGCTCTTTGAAGGGGTACAACCCATCCAGTATAGTTATCACTGGGCTATCACAATGTCATCACAATACTAAAGACTGAAACAAAGCCGTGAGGTCAGACCCTCTGTATACAGCACACAGTCTCACCCTCACATCCTGTATGACCACATTTCTGCTGTTCACATGGCAATTCTCCAGCTTCCTTTGCCCTACAATGGACTGACGACCTGTTGAAGGTCTACCTCACTTTACACTTTGCCCATGTCTTGTGTGTATACCCTGTCCGATCCTAACGTGTATTTAGTGTGTGTAAATCTCTCACTGCATCTGCATTTCGCAGTTCAGCTTCTGACAACATTGTGTTTCCCATCTGTGTATTTGGGTTCGGTGCTTGTTGGGTGCCTGTCGTGGTCCTTCTATTTACAATTGTACGCAGGGCATGCTGGGATATGCGCCCCGCCGGTGTTACACTAGTATAAAAAAGGAATCTGGTCGAGTTTGTTCATTGACCAAATTTTGTTTTTGCGAACCAAATTGTTTGTAGGCCAAAGCATTTGTGAATTGCAAGCACTACTGTACTAATGATAAATTGGTATGAAAAAATGGAGACAATTTCTGAGACACCAGAGCGATCCGTGTACTGTAATATTTATCTTATCAATAACACAGTAAAAATACACATTAGCGCCAATTCATCTTCTTTATTCATCATGAATATTTTAATTCATTAATGCAGGAGTCTGTGATAAATCGCTATCAGCATTTGGTTTATAATGGCCAATTAATGATAACTAAAAAGAAACAGAGAGACTAAAGACACAACTTTCAACCATGATATGAGTGCTGTTGCTGCATAATTTGTCCACCAGGGGTCACAGCGCAACCCCCATCTCGGCAAGATGGATGACTTGAAATATGTTTCTATATCAAGTTGAATTATTTTTATTTCTATAGCATATTTAAAAACAATCTATGTTGTGCCAAAGTGCTGTAGGTCAAAATAATATAAATATATAGTAAAAGTAGAGACATTGGCCAATGTTACACAATGTTACACAAAAAATAATCAGAATCAGACTGTGGTTTATTGCCAAGTAGGTTGACCCTACAAGGAATTCTTTTTGGTATAATGGTGCTCCATGGAAAAACAAGACTAAGCAACAACCAAGTTCAAAAAACAGTGCAAAAGTTATACAATAATCTAGTAATAAATATAAAATCACTATAAATGTTAAATACATGATGTGCAAAGCAGAATAGTCAGATTAAATAGATAAATAAAATGTGTTCCTGTGTGTGCAGGGTCAGTACAGAGATGCATCTAATAAGAAGCGGTGTAAGGCTGAATTAGCTCCGAGACGGACTGGGGACCTATGCCATGTATCGCCTTAGAAAGAAATAAGAAATCTTTAAACTGTATTCTCAGAAATTCTCAAAACTTAACAGGTAGCCAATGCAATGTAGCCAACACAGGGGAAATTTGGTGTCTAATTTTTGTTGAGAGCCTGGTAGCACCGTTTTGAACAAGGAGTAGTCAGAATAAAGATGCTTCTGGTAAACCTGGGTACAGAGAACGGCAGTAACCCAATCAGGATAAAAGCAGGAGTAACTCTCCAGGTCTTTGGCTGAAAGGTGTGGTTTAAGCCAGGCTATTGAACTCAGCTGACAGAAACACCCCTTCACAACAGCATTTATTTGTTTATCAAACTCAGTGATGAATCAAAGATGACACCAAGATTTTTATTATGTGACTGGAGGTTTTCTGAATGAGGCCCTAATTGTTCTCTGAGATCATGAACAGTGACCAAAACTCATTACCTCTGTCTTGTTTTCATTAATCTGGACGAAAGTCATTGCTGTCCTGTTCTTAATATCCTCCAGACAGTTAGAAAGGGCCACCAGAGAGCAGCAGTCACCAGGTTTTAATGGCAGATATGGCTGCGTATCACCAGCATAGCAATGATATTTTACATAATAACGTTCACAAATAGAGCGCAAAGGAAGCATGTATAGAGGGAATATGAGAGGGCCTGTATCACAGGACTGGATATGTTTACAAGTAAGGCCATAGTACTTAAGGGGTGTGGCCATCCCACACAGTGACAAGCCCATTCATTCACCTCATCTAGGCCTTTTACTAGGGATTTAAGGTCCTGGTTTTCCTCTCAGACCCTAGAACACACTGCCAGGCTCAGATTCCCGATCCCACATCCTGCTGAAGCCCTTCCCAAGATCAGACACTAGTTTTGTTTTCCTTGTTCTTATAGTAAAATGATGGTCTTTGACTTTTATACATCATCACTGTTCTGTTAATTACACATGACCTAATCTAAGTATTACACAAACCAAGCATAATTACTTAGAGATGTCATAAGATGGAAAATCCTTATTCAGTTAATTATTTTCCCCACAGGTGCTGACAGTGTGTCTACAGTGAAATGGGCCTGTGTACAGAGAGGATGATCTGTAACAATCCCATGTTCCTATGGTGACAGATATAAAACTCATGTGAAATACTGGTGCAGAGGGTATAATGTGAGGTCATGTACTCCCATAGTACACACTGACTCTCCACAGGAGGGTAAAGTGTGAGTCAGAGATGATCCTGACCAGCGAGTCTTCACTGTGACCATCAACAATCTGACAGCTGAGGACTCCGATCGGTACTGGTGTGGTGTGAAGATCAGTGGAGCCTTTCTGATCAGGTTAATCTGTCAGTCACTGATGGTAAGATGTCTGTACTGCAGACTGTAGCCAATGAGATGCACAGTATGTAACATGTCACTGAGTCAAAAAGGAAGGACCTTAACACAAACACTGATGAAAAAAATGTTTTAATATTTTAAAAATCTGCATTTTAATTTAATTCAATATGATAAACGAGACTTGGAAGAAGTAACAGTGTCAGCTAAATCGGGCGACTTCATGAGGTTAAATATGATAAGCAATATGTTAAAAAATGTCAGTTTATTGGCCAAACATTTACATACAGTATGTATGTTGTAATGGGCTGATATTCATAAACATTTCATTGCTGTGGAAATCGTTGAGTGTTTTACCTGTGTGTTGAAGTCCTCCAGGGCTGTCAGTGGACAAACAGGAGGTGACGGGTGTGGATGGAGACAGTGTCAGTGTTACTATGGAAACAACAAAAGACAAAGGATGTGGTGTAAGATTGGGGGCTCCTGTGCATCAGAGAGATCAGTGAGTTTGCATGGGAGGCCTGTCCTGATCAGGGATGACACAGAAAATAAAACCTTCATTGTGACAATGAGTGGGCTGGAGAGGAAGGACACTGGCTGGTATTGGTGGCTGGTTGTGGAATCCTGCAGATTCCAGTTCATATTACTGTTAAACATAAGTAATTGATATAAATCTGCCTGTGAATTATTTATGCTTGAATATAAATAGATACATACTAATCAACCCAGCAGTTTCACTCACGAAGGGGTTTGTGCTTCTTTGTGGGGATAATCCCCTATTTATCAGCTGTTGTGAAACAGAGTTATTTATTGGGATTATTGTTTCAATGATAGTGGCACGGTGGTCCAGTAGGCGGCGCTGTTGCTTCACGCCTCCATGTTTAGGGGTTTGAATCTGGCTTCTGCTCTGTCTGTGTGGAGTCTGCATGTTCTCCACATGCTGTGTGGGTTTCCTCCAACAATCCAAAAACGCACAGTCAGGCTAATTGGTGTCTTTAATATTGAATGTGTGTCTTCTAGTTTATGATCAGTCTGTAATATGACAAAAATCACAGCATTTTCCACAGACATACAGCCAGTCACTTGTTATGTATACAAATCCAGACAAATCCATGTAGCTTGCAACATAATTCAGGCATTTTTTCATCTTTGTGAGGATGAATTGTTACTAATGGTGTGCAGACTGACTAACATGTCTGTAGGTGGTTTTTCATTGCAGCGTAGACCAGTGTTACAATTGTACTCTGTAATATCTGTTCCAGTGCTGCATCCATCCATTGTCTGAAACTGCTTGTCTAATTCAGGGTCCCTATGGGCGCAAGGCAGGGAACGTCCCATGACAGGGTGCCAACCAATTGCAGGACACGCTCACACTCCATTCCCTCGCACAAGCACACCTACCGGCAATTTGACAACTCCAATTAGCCTCAGCATGTTTTTGGACTGTGGGGGGAAATCAGAGTCCCTGGAAGGAACCCCACAATGACACAGGGGGAGCATGCAAACTCCATACACACGGAACTCCAGCGAAGACTTGAGTACACGTGCCAGAGGAGTGAGGCGACAGTGCAAACCCTGCTTTTTATTAACTATCCTTTCTCCTGTTTCCACTGCTCTCCTTTTCTCTGCACATGATGAAGAAGGAGGGGATAATGAAAAACGGAGGTAAGCATTCAGCAGCATTTACAGTAGTGTGGGGGTCCAGCTAGCAGCATTTACCTGATCACACAGTAATGGGAAACTGTCATTTTAATTTTAAGAGAAAAAAATATTTTTTATTTGATTTTCTTAATAATAAACTTGAGATCCCATCCCATCCAGGGTGAGCCCTTGCCTTCTGCCCTGTGCTGCTGGGGAATGACTGCAGGCCTGTTTTTACAAAATAGTGTAACATGTTGTGTGATAATCTCTAGCTATTTTCATGCTCTTTGTTAATGTCTCCTGTTCCTCACATGTGTCCTGTGTAATAGTACCGATGTGGCTGTACCGTGTTTCTATAAAGCATGTAAGACTTTACTGTTCACATCCACCCTCTTATTCAGCTCTTTGGTCCAGCTGGCTCTGTATGTAGGACTGAGCTGATCGGTGCTGCTGTCGATTATCAAGGTGGTTTTACTTCAGTCAGAACAGATTCACTGTTTTGTTCTTCAGGTTTAAATGTGATATGTGTGACTGACAGACACACTGGTGTATTATATGTCTCACAGGTGGGAGCAGGTTCTGGATGCTGTACTGAAAGCTGGGACTGGTGTGTTTTACCTGATTTGCACCATCATCACCATTCAGCTGCACTGGACCTCCTGTAGAAAGCGGGAACCAATCAGAGAGAAGCAGAGGGTCTCCCTGGATCAGAGGAAGCTGGCAGAGGAGATGACCTTCGTGGAGCAGAATGAGTCAGACGAGCTGTAAAATAAACGGTTATGCTAACTGCAGTGAAGCCTCTCTCACTCGGCCCTGCTCAGTCTGTACAGTCATAGCATGAGAGTCAGTTAAACACAGAGGGGATGATTATCTGCTGGCAACCTGTACAACCACGTATTGGCCACTTATTCACAAGTGCTTTGCTGCCACCTGCTGGTTAATGTTTAATAATCGTTATCTTGTGAAGGTAAGACTGGTTTTTATTAAATTGTCTCTTGATTCTGAAAAAATATGGTACTATGCAAAAGTCTTGGGCCATCAAAGAAAACGTTTAATGCTATTTAATTGGGTTGTGTATATTTGCTCAGAACAAAAACACAATTATCATAAAAATATATGCAAATTAAAAGTGACACAATAAAAACTAACAAGAATTTCTTCTTTTCTCCATAAAGTTACTGATGCCTTGTTGGATCGCTAGATGAACCACGCTTTGGATCCTAAACCTCTCCTCAGGGGCACCCCAGCCATTCCATGTATTTGTTAAATTCTGCCACCAGCTCACTTAATTAATTAATTTAATTAAACAAATGTGTCATGCCCGGCTCGTCCGCTCCTCCTGTGTGCCACGCCCCCTGATTACCCACGTGTTTTCTCCCGATTGTACCCAGCTGTATCTAGTTAATTTGCTCAGTCCTGTGTATTTCAGTCCGTGTCTTACCCGAGTCCTTTGTCCGTCATTGATGTCAGTTGATGTTCGTGCCCTCGTCCCTGAGATTAAACCCCTCGTTTGCCCTGATTCTCGGCTGTCTGCCTGCTTCTTACCCGCCTGCCCGCGATCGCTGCCGTCTCCCGTGACAAAATGTTAATGATGCATTGATTAGCCATAGGAGTTGTGTTATAAAAAGATATAGGTCTATTGGATGGTTGGTGCAAATGTTTTACTAACTTTAGAAGAGATTTTGAAATGACTGGGCTGCCACACTTTGACGGACAAAATATTATAATTCTAGACCAAGATGAAGATCATTTGAACATCATTTTCTTCGACAGCCCAAGACTTTTGTACAGTTTTGTATGTGTCTTTTATACTGGTCATAATTTGTTTAAATACATGATTAATAAATTGATACTTTACAAAACATTTCATATTTTTCTGAAATTGGTAATTATTAAAAATGAATTTCACAAACTTAAATGGTTTGGCTGCGATGGGCTGGCCCCCCATCCAGGGTTGTTCCCGTGCCCATTGCTTCCGGGATAGGCTCCGGACCCCCCACGACCCAGTAGGATAAGCGGTTTGGAAAATGGATGGATGGATGGATGGTAATTATTAAAAATGAATTTCACAAACTTAAATGGTTTGGCTGCGATGGGCTGGCCCCCCATCCAGGTTTGTTCCCGTGCCCATTGCTTCCGGGATAGGCTCCGGACCCCCCACGACCCAGTAGGATAAGCGGTTTGGAAAATGGATGGATGGATGGAGGGATAAATGGTTTGGAGTTTTTAGGTCACCCCTCCTCGTCAGAGCCCACCAATCAGGGACTCTTTAAAAGAGTGATGTAATCGGGAACGCCCACTTTTCAATCTGCAGTACAAATACACCAGCTTGTCTCTGCTAACAACAGCCTGTGAATGTCAGTTAAGGAGGAAACAGTACCACATACATATTGGCCAACATCAAATGAAAATGTAACACACGAAAACAGGACTGCCCACTTATCACTCTGCGTAAAATCACACCAGCTTGTCTGAGCTGACAGCAGCCTCACATATCAGCTAAGGAGGAAGACGGCATATCAAAAGTAAAAAGAAAGACACCATCAAATGAAAATATCCCTGTGTGATCTATTGGTTTCTGCTTTCACTCCCATTAAATGACAGTAAGTCTAGTTGGTGTCCGTGGTACTGAAAACCTGGATCAGTAAATTCCAAATGAAACTTCTTTACCTGATTTAACTGTAACTCACTTATTTTGTTGGCAATGATGCTTTGTTGAGTCTAGAAAGGCGCAAAGTGGGTTTCAGATAAATTAAATGAAGTAGTTTTGCTTAAAAACCAAAAAGCTTTGAACAATCAGTTCAGCTTTGGACTGTAGTGCTTCACAAAAGTAAAATCCATCCAGTTAAATCTCTTTATCCCCAAGTCAAGAAGATATCAAATGCAGAAGCACATTGTGGGAGATACAAGGTGCAGACACATTAAAAGCACTTTTTTTGTGTGAACATTATAAAACAGATTGATACACATTAAGCAGTTTGTAACTTTACATCCAGACCTACATCAGTCAGAAAAAGCAGGCGATGACCATCCCATCCAGCAGCTTCATCTCTGATTGTACAGAATCCCATGTCAGCGTAACTTCTGAAGTCATGACTAAACTAATTTCCAGCTCTGCCTTCAGTTTCATCTGTTAAATTAAATTAGGAACTAAACTAAACTAGGAGGGAAATATAGTCAAGCTACTTAAGTAGCCGAATTTTGTGTATCCACTAGAGGGCAGCCACACATAGATTCCCTTATGAATGGTTCTGATGCTTCCGGAAAGCACTGCACAAAGACCCAGGTATGCCAGTGAGGAACGGATAAAGAGCAGACGGATCCAAATACTAGCTGTAATATATAGTATTTTCAATGAATTTAAACAAATTAATATAACAGTGTCAGAGTGTCAGATCCATGTGACTTTTTATGATTGAAGAACTTTGAAAGCCTGAATATAACTGAGGAGGCCCACGGACCCCATTATGTGTGAAACATCATTGTGGTGCTGAGAGAAACACAGGACTGCTGATAAGACCCAGATGAAGTGAATTACCTGACTTTGCCCCCACCCATCCCCCCCCCCCCCAGGATACCCCCACCCCTGTCATACAGACACCTTCCTAACGGACCTCATGATTTGTGCTGATCCACACATATGAAAAGGACCTACTGCAGTGACATTTTAAAACTGTATAAAACATAATAAAGACTGAAATAAAGGCCTGAGGTCAGACCCTCTGTATGTAGCACACAGTGTTTCTGCAGAGTCTCACACTCACATCCTGTATGACGACTTTTCTGCTTTTCAGAATAAGTCTGATTTCACTGCTCTTTGCTCATTTGCAATATGAGGAAGTAACAGTTTAGAAAAGAACTAGACTTATTTGATTAATTTGTTTGTAGTTTAAATTCTGTGAGCATGAATGATTCACTGTGAAGACCAGCTATCAATAATTTTGCTATGAAATCATGTTTCTAAAATGATAAGATTCTAGATGAAATCAAAATATTTATTCCTGGTAAGAGCAGGACAACAGCAGCATCAAACTGTTTTCCTTTTTACAGACAAGAAATAGACAGGAAATGCATCAGTGCACAAACAGTTTATGAAAATCAAAGATAGATGGATGATTTTTAAACATTTAAAACCCACAAAAAGGGAGGCAGTGAGGTTAAGGAGAGTCAGGAAGTCAGTGTCAGTCTCCACAGATCTGAGGTCAGCGATACACACATAAGGCTCCTCTGATGCTCCTTTTCATCCTCTTCTTCACTGATGGGCCTCCAGGTGAGGATCACTTACTCTGGGACTCCACCATTCAGCGTAGTTAAGATGAAGATACATTTTGCACAATATACTTACTACATCTGTTTGTTTATATTCATATTGTTCCATGAAGTTTGATCACTTCCCGATTATAGTCTGTGGTGGTAGCATGTTGACTGACTGATTTTAGAATTGACTGCAGTCTTCTTTGTGTCCACTATGTGGCAGCAGTATAAAGGAAATATCTTATTCTGTCACAGCTGCTGGTGTGTGTAAAAATTCACATACTCTGATAACAAGTAATTCTGCCTCCAACTGTTTGTCAGGGACCTGGGCAGGAATGAATTACATGCCGACTGTACATACAACAGAGATAGGCTCCTGGGAGAACTTTGCCAGAAGTTGAAACACGACTTTAAGAATGACACTGATACAGAGTACTCAGCTGTTTGGTTGAAACTAAATCTTGGTCTGGATTTTTACATTCTGGACCTGAACTACCCACTGCTGCACTGACCCCCACCTTCTTCTTTTTTTTCCCTTTGTCCTGTCCGGCAGCTTTAGCAGAATCATGGTCTGAATGCACTGCTGTGACAAACATGTTTGCTTTACCATGAGGGGTTCTATAAACTCTGTATAGGCCTCTCATGTTGATCGATTTCATTTTTTAAATTTAAAAAAATTATTTATTTCATTTTTAGGCGGCATGGTGATGCAGTGGGTGAGCTGGCCGAAGAGGATGGACAGATTAGGAGGGAAAAAAAGAAGGAAAAAGAAGAAAGGAGCAAGTGAGATGAAATGAAAGTTTTTAGCGGGTGTCTCTAACTTTGCTCTGCCATTGCATGCACACCACTTCCAGGGCCAGCCTTGCTCTCACGCTGATATACTGTCAGATTATGCACATCTTATATGTTGTTTTAACCCTTAGCGTATTAGTAAAGGCTGTTTTGTACTTACTTGATGTGATGGTCCACTTTACTGTGGCCTTGAGCCACATTAGAAATTTATTTCTGATATATTTAACTTAATCCTCATTTTTCTTTTGCCCATGAGCACGAAACAGCTAAATAATTAGCATGATGCAGAAGTTATTCTCAGACAGGCACTTAATCTAAAAAGCAGAAATGTCATCATACACGATGTGAGGGTGAGACTGCAGACACACTGTGTGCTGCATACAGAGGGTCTGACCTCAGGCCTTTGTGTCAGTTGTTATTATGTTTGATTTGTGATTCTCACCTGGAGGCCTGTAAGGGAGAGGATTCCCTTACTATTTTATTGTAATTGATAGTATGTTAGTGATACACTCTTTCTTTATTTTAATAAATAGTATTTTATTTAGCATTGTACTTTACCCAGGGATTTGCATAGGAGAACAGTGGCATACAGGGGTTTGCTGGTTGATTGGATCTTGAAGTCAGTTGGTGGCCTTGGTTCAGATCCTGCGCAGTGCCTCCTCATCAAGGAAGGTGGTGGGGTCTGTGAAAAGGAATGGTGATTGAGGGAGAATAAGGTCACCAGTAAGAACAATTGATGCAAAGAACTGATTGTAAGATGTGGTTACTCACCTTTCTTCTTGTGTTTCTCCAAGGTGTTTGGGCAAATATGTCCCCTGGGTCCAGACACCATTTAAAGGTTCCAGGAGAGACCAGGGCTTAAGGGAGAGTGGGGAATCTGTTGTGCTGGGGATTTTGGGTTTTATAATATGGGGTTTGTGTAAGATTAAAGAGGGAGATATGTATTAATATGAATGTTAAATGTAGTTAAGTATATATGTAGGTTGATGTGTTGTGTATTATGGTGGAAGGGGGGAATTTAAGAAACTACCTGTGAGTGGAAGAATGGTTTGGTCGGTGACAGCTGGAAGTATTTAAGGCTGCCAGTTGTCAGAGGGTTTTCTCTGTTCTTCTGTTGTGTTGTAAAGATGCTAGATGTGAAGTTCTTGTAGGAAGAGCTGCATGGAAAATAAAGATGTGTTGTTCCACTGCATTTGGGGAAGTCTTCTCACTGTAAATCCAGCCGCTGCAGGTCTCCATATGACAAGTGGTGTCAGAAGTGTGTCGTCCATGCCACAGTGAGAGGATGATGACAAGAGGTGGAAGAAAGCCAGGTCAAGAGGAGCAGCCTGATGAAGGAGTTGGAGCTTCATCTGAGCTAGAGGCCATAGCAGCAGCAAGCTCTGAAGACAAATGGGAGGAGCTGACGGGGATGGTGAAATCCCTGGTTAGGTCTCAAGCAGCCAGAGACCAGAGGTGGGAGAAAGATTGGTCACGTCAGGAGCAAAGGTGGAAAAGTATACAGCACCAATTTCAGCAAATACAGCTACAAGTTAATGCGGTAATTGATAAGCCGGAGCCATCAGAGGTGCCAGTACCCTGTACAACGTCTGAAGAGCAGGAACAGGCAGTTAATAGTGAAGAAGTGCAAGTGGCCCATGGGTCTAGGTCTTCAATTAAACCTAAACTGTTCCCTCTGTCACCAGAAGAGGATATTGAACATTTTCTGACCACGTTTGAAAGGATGGCAAACGTGTGTCGATGGCCCAGAGATGAGTGGGCTATTCGTTTGGTCCCTTTGTTGACAGGTAAAGCTCGTACAGCTTACATTCTTATGGACTTAATTGATTCTGAGGACTATGATAAAGTGAAGGAAGCAATCTTGGCAAAATATGAGATCACTGCGGACACCTATAGACGCCGCTTCAGATCCCTGAAAGTTGAAGCAGGTGAGACGCCACGTGAACTGTATGTAAGGTTGAAAGACTTGTTTGTAAGATGGATTAAACCTGAAAAATTGACTGTAGAAGAAATATCTGAGCAGATAATTCTGGAGCAGTTTTTGAGAATGGTTAATCCAGAGCTGGAGATCTGGATACGTGAGCGTGACCCGAGGACGGCAAAGGAAGCAGCCAGCCTCGCGGAGGTTTTCACTGCAGCTAGAAAGGGAAGCAGGAGCATCCATTTCAGCCGGGAGACCCACTATGCCCAATCAAGTAAGTCCATTGGGGGTGAACAGGGGTCTGGTCAAATGCAGGCTAGGGATTTTTCTAGCTCTAGGCAGTTTCCTTCCAATAGACCTTATAATGTGAAGAAATCCTTTAAATCTTCAGTTCAGGATATTGAATGTTATCATTGTCATAATTTTGGTCATACACAACAATTTTGTCCGGCCCTTAAGTCAAAACCATCTCTTTTGTGTGCAGTTCCAAGGCCAGCTGTAGAGCCGGTAGGAAAGGAAGCTTGTACTGTCCCTGTGTTAATTAATGGGCGAAAAGAAGAAGCATTGCTTGACTCTGGCTGTTTTCAAACGTTAGTACATTCTAGCATAATTTCAGGAGAAAAGTTAAGTGGGGGGGGGACTACGATAAGGTGTGTGCATGGAGATGAATATAGGTATCCCACTGCGGAGGTTTACCTGACGGTGGGAGGGCAGACCTACTTGTTAGTGGTAGCTGTGGTTCCCAGTTTGCCATATTCAGTAATACTTGGTAATGACATTCCCACTCTTTTTGATCTGATATATCAGTCAGATTATGGCCCTCAGGGGAGTAGTGAGAAAGATATTCAAGGCTCAGGTGATGAAGCTGGAGGTTTACTTCCTCTAGATGGGACAGTTGATTCACGGAAATCCTGTCATGTAGTTACAAGAGCACAAAGGGCAAAGGAAATGATGCGAGAGCTACCTTTTTTTGAGGACTCTCTGGAGATGGAGCCAGGAAAGATTAGGAAGTCGAGGGCTCAGAAGAGAAGGGCTCAGCCCCCAACAAAGTACGGTGGACAGAAGAATGTGAGCAAGCATTTAGAGATCTCAAGGAAGCAGTTTGCACATATCCAGTCCTACACAGTCCAGACTTCAATAGGCCATTCATCTTGCAAACGGATGCTTCAGGAGTGGGCCTTGGAGCAGTTCTTCAGCAAGAGGTGGATGGTGAAAGAAGGCCTGTGGTGTTTCTGAGTCGGAAACTACTGGACAGGGAGACGAGGTATTCGACGGTGGAGAAAGAGTGTTTGGCCATGAAATGGGCTGTTGAGGCCTTGAGGTATTATCTTCTGGGACGTCATTTCACCCTAGAGACGGATCATCGCGCTCTCCAGTGGTTGAACCGCATGAGGGATGCAAATGTTCGCATTGCAGGATGGTACCTGGCTTTGCAGCCTTATGACTTTACGGTCCAGTATAGGCCAGGGAAGTCAAATGTGGTTGCTGATTGTTTATCTAGGATGACAGAGGACTGAGGTGCTCGCGCTTAAGAGAGGGGGGAGGAAATGTAAGGGAGAGGATTCCCTTACTATTTTATTGTAATTGATAGTATGTTAGTGATACACTCTTTCTTTATTTTAATAAATAGTATTTTATTTAGCATTGTACTTTACCCAGGGATTTGCATAGGAGAACAGTGGCATACAGGGGTTTGCTGGTTGATTGGATCTTGAAGTCAGTTGGTGGCCTTGGTTCAGATCCTGCGCAGTGCCTCCTCATCAAGGAAGGTGGTGGGGTCTGTGAAAAGGAATGGTGATTGAGGGAGAATAAGGTCACCAGTAAGAACAATTGATGCAAAGAACTGATTGTAAGATGTGGTTACTCACCTTTCTTCTTGTGTTTCTCCAAGGTGTTTGGGCAAATATGTCCCCTGGGTCCAGACACCATTTAAAGGTTCCGGGAGAGACCAGGGCTTAAGGGAGAGTGGGGAATCTGTTGTGCTGGGGATTTTGGGTTTTATAATATGGGGTTTGTGTAAGATTAAAGAGGGAGATATGTATTAATATGAATGTTAAATGTAGTTAAGTATATATGTAGGTTGATGTGTTGTGTATTATGGTGGAAGGGGGGAATTTAAGAAACTACCTGTGAGTGGAAGAATGGTTTGGTCGGTGACAGCTGGAAGTATTTAAGGCTGCCAGTTGTCAGAGGGTTTTCTCTGTTCTTCTGTTGTGTTGTAAAGATGCTAGATGTGAAGTTCTTGTAGGAAGAGCTGCATGGAAAATAAAGATGTGTTGTTCCACTGCATTTGGGGAAGTCTTCTCACTGTAAATCCAGCCGCTGCAGGTCTCCATATGACAAGGCCCATCAGCGGATGAAGAGGAGCATCAGAGGAGCCTTATGTGTGTCTCACTGACCTCAGATCTGCGCAGACTGGCACTTACTTCCTGATTCTCCATAACTTTGCTGTTTCTCTGTCTTTATCTGTTACTCAGGAGTCCTGAAGTCCAATGAAAAATCCGCTTTCTCCTGTCTATTTGGCTGATACAAGTTCTGCTCACTTCTGCTTGGGTTGCATGGATCACCAGCCACTTGTCACCAACTAACAGACCACAGCCTACCTAACCAATGTCATAACTGGTGCACCTAGGTATAAAATCTCACTTGGAGTCTCACTGTCTCCAAAAAAGGTCACTGTCTGGAACCCCATGGAACCACATTTTTGATTCCTTAGACAAGAGCATCCTGAGCAGCTGCATCACGGTCTGAATTGGGAACTGCCTCGCCTCAGATCATAAGACCAGCGGATAGTGAGGATAGCTGAGAAGATTATTAGAGTCTCTCTCCCCTCCATCATGGACATTCACATCACACGCTCCATCCGCAAAGCCACCAACATTGTGGATGACCGCACCCACCCCTCACATAATCTTTTCACTCTGGCATCTGGAAAAGCATTTAGGCCTCCACAACCAGACTCAGAAACATGGCGCCTGACTACTGAACTCTCAGGGACTGATCTGATACCACACACAACACACACACACATACAGCTGTGTAATCATATCTTCGTGGGGACTCTCCATTCATTTCTATGGGGAAAACTGTAATCCCAACATGACAACTTTAACCCCTACCAACCCCTAACCTTAACCATATGTAACCAAACCAAATACAAGACTTTTGGCATTTTTAGTTTTTTGACTGTATTTACAGATCTTTGTGAGTACCTGAAAATGCCCCCCAAAACATCAAAATAACGGGGTTTTTGTCACATTGTGGGGGACATTTGGTCCCCACAATGTAATATACACCTACTCCACACACACACACACACAGATTAGGTATTTGAATCTTTGTGGGGATTCTCCATTCATTTGTATGGGCGTAACCCCAATCCTAACTATGGCAACCTTAAACATTGCAGTAGTTACCAAGCAGTAACAGTAAGCAACCAAACAAAATGCAAGACTTTTTGAATTATTCATTTGACTGCATTCACAGAATTTAATAAAATTCAGTATCTTACTTTCGGGACCGAAAACATGTCCCTACAAAGTCAAAATAACATGTTTTTATAGCACTATGTACATAACCACCCACCCAAACGCGCGCACACACACACAGAAACAGGCCTACCTACAGTATACCCTCCATAGATTCCTGAATGAAATATCTGTAAAGCAGTTATTATGGCATGGCGTTTGGTTTGAACATGCAGTTTTTAAGAATATTGCGCTAATTCTAAACGAAAGACTGCACTAATTCTAAAATGGCTATATAAGAACTTTATTTACCATTAAATAAATTATAAATCAAACCAAAATTTAGTCTCTCAAAAAACTTGTATATGACATATCTTTGTTCACATTATGAGAAATTAAAAACACCAGGACACAGAATGTGAATAACAAGAACTATAGTGTTCTTTCTCAAAAGCGGACCTACCAACGTGGCTAAAATGCTAATTGCGTTCACCAGCTATGGAAAAAAAACACCGGGGCACCCCAAACATCGCGGGATTACGCATTACCGTAATACTGCATAGCAAAGACATAATGTCATAAAAAATTACAGTCAGTATTTATAGACAGAACTGCGTGGTTTCCCATTGACAAGTAGATACATGGTTTACGGCTTGAAGGCGGTCAGATCAACAAATCCAATCACGCTCAGCCAAAACAAGCACGAGCTAAACATACTACTTTTGATTGGTTCACCTTCAAATTCGTCCCGCCCTGACAATTAATTCTCGTTTTCATTCGTTGAAAATGGCGTCAGTACATATCTTCATCCTTTCGACCAATGAAAAATTTCGCTGGTTTCCATAGAAACAAAATCAGTGCAGTTTGAACATAAACTTTCTGACAGAGCGATGGCGCAGCGGTGAGAAGCATCTCTTCGTATGTTTCTTGCTATTTCTTCAGATTATGTTTTGTTAGCATAGTTAATTTTATATTTCATTTTATGTCGTGATATAGTTCATGCAAATATTGCCGCAAAATATAATTGAAATATATTTAAAATTAGTAGCTTAAACTGTAGATGCTGTGGCCATTTTTCGTAATGTGATTGTTTATATTTAAAGTGTAAGAGAAAATAATTGTGTTAAACTTAAAAACAATAAGCCTTATGGTTGATATGATTGGTTTTACTCATCCGGTCTGTCGTAATGCGTTTCATCTGAAGATGTTATTCTGAAAAGAGCCCCTATACGTTTACTTTTTAAATGTCCCATGTTGTTGAAGTAAGATTAACCGTTTGCTGGGTTCATTACCATGGCGATGTTATAACGTACCGAAGCAGCGTCCTGATTTCGCCAGCGTTACTGTATAGGTTGTGAAACAGTTTTAGCAATTTGGCCGCTTCTATCGGAGTAGCCTCGATCCCACGAGCAGCCAATGAAGGCTCCATCCCTTTCCATAGGCATTCTTGGTGAATAGCATTTAGCAAATGTCTGGAATACGTTGAAAATTCACAGTGTCTAGTTTGGCTTTGAGAGTATCACAGACGGCTAGTTAATTATGTTAACCAGAATGAAAATTCCGAAAGCTGTTTCCTGGACCAACGACCAGCACTGGGGAGCCTGGGACCTGTGGGACGAGGTGATCGACTGGGGAGAGAGGAAAGGTTTGGAGGAGTGCTCACCAGCGACACCCCCCACTGTCCAGGCTGGGGAGGTTATGGGGGGACTGGGAGGTGTGACTGACTGGTGTAAGGGAGGGGAGGGTGTGAGAGTGATAGGCAATGCTGGCATTGTTTCTGAGACTCTTCAGAGAGGAAACTGGCGGTGTAGAGATAGATGTGGGTCTGGTATAGATAGAAGATGTAGAAGTGGTGGAAAATTAATATTAAAGTTGAGCTTGTAGAGCTCTTGACACAGAGAAGAGCCAAAATACAAGGAAGATGAAGCTGTGGTTCTTCTGCTGCTGTTTGGGGAACATTAAATGTTTGAAACAGTATCAAAGATAATGAATTAAGTGTGCTAAATTTTGAGATGTATAGTGGAATGTTTATTAACAATTGTTAATGTGGCGCCCCTGAACCCCCTCGGTTGGCCGCCCCTGCCGGTTGTGTGGGGTCGGGGATGAGGACTAATCGGGGCCAGTCGGGGATCTGGCCCCGGTGCCGGGGGGGGCCCACTCCTGCACGCCCTTATTGCTCCCCTGGGCCGGACACCACATTTCATACAACACTAGGGCTTTGAGGGGCAGTGGGGAGGTTTTACTAGCACATTAGCACTAGATTTGCCGAGTTTTTATTCTCTGCTGAGAGTCCCAAGGTGTTTGTCACCCCTGCTGTGATTTTCGCAGGTCTTCAGCCCCATCCTCCTCCTGCTTTTGTTGTGCAAACACACCCATTACCTGTGAGGCCTGGCACATTTGCATTTTTTACTCAGAGTAGCTCAAATCCAAGGCAGACTAAACCTCTGTGTGTGACATGGAAACCTTCACAAAAGTCTGCCATATCTATACCAAATATCCCACACACTGACTGACCTGCAAATATGAAAGACGCACATTCACAAAATATATGGAAACACAAGTCTGTGTTATTTATAAAACAAATTGAGTGAAAATAGAATGAAAAGTTGCTAATAGAATGAAATGAATAAAATGAAAACATGCTAACACTTCAGTCTCCAATGCATGTTTGTATATAAATGTCATAAGCTGAGTGAAGTCATGGTCCATGGTTTCTGACATGCTCATACACATACAGAATAAAATGTCATTTCATTTTCATTGGCCATCACTGAATTATAACACCAAAAGTGAATTTTGTTTTTGTGTGATCTCTCCAGCTTTGCATGTTTGGATGTTCATGTAAAAATTGATGTATCCGTGCCTCAGTTCCAGGTTCATCTCTTCATCATCTTTCTGCCTTTTGTCTCAGTGGTTACTGTCCCACACAGTCTGTCTATCTTTCAAAGTCTGTGTTTGCAGCGTTTGAAAACCCAGTGACCATCATCCCTGTATTTGGCAATGGAGTTCCTTGGCTAGAAGAATCGGAAACAATCTTCTTTTTCCTTTCCACCCTGTAGATGCTTTGTACAGAACGTAGGCATTCACCGCCACCAAGTCCAGCATGTTGTAAAACACAGCTACTGGCCACTTGCTTGTTGCTGCTCGTACTGAATACATGCGCGCCATTCTAAACACTGACGTGGAGAATTCCTCTCCTTGTGCAGTGTCCTTTGCCAATGGAGGAAGTTCACGGCAAACGTTATTCACCATGCCCAGTAAAGTGAAGCAGTCTGTGTGACAGTGACAGTGAGGTGAAGAAATTGTCCGTTGTGACATTTCTCCCGTCATCCAGAAATGGCTCCATCAGACTCATGACCACGTTCTCTGCCAGCCTTCACCAAGAACTGTGCTGAAAGTTTCACTCCAGGAGAAAACATGAACATAGATGTACAGCTGTTCTCGACCAAGGTTCATTGTCCATGCAGTATATCGCATCCAAGCCGGACAAATTTGGGATCAAGTTCTGGATGGCCACGGATTTGGAGACCAAATACGTCTGCAACATGTCCCCTAACTTGGGAAAGGACCCCAGTCACCAGAAAAGGGAGAGGCTGGCAGAGAACATGGTCATGAGTCTGATGGAGCCATTTCTGGATGACGGGAGAAATGTCACAACGGACAATTTCTTCACCTCACTGGCACTGTCACACAGACTGCTTCAGCGCAAAACAACACTACTGAGCACAGGGAATAAAGTTTGGTATGAACTTCCTCCAATTTCAAAGGACACTGCACAGCAAGAGGAATTCTCCGCGTCAGTGCTTAGAAGTGGCAGTGTCTCCTTGACAATTTATGCACCTAAAAAAACAAGATTGTGTGTGTTCTGAGTTCTTTGGACCAAGATGTGGCGATCTGTGAAGGCAGAAAGAGGAAACCCAACACGATAACAGACTATAACCACATGAAGGTATGTGAATGTGTGTATAATTTTACATCAGTGCTACAATGTTTTCTGATATGTACTATACAGGCCTATATAGAAAGAAGGTAGAAAAAAAGCAAATACACTCATGACTCTCTCTCTCTCCGCTGTTATAGTGTGGTGTAAATGTGTTGGACCAAATGGCGCGCATGTATTTCGTAAGAGCAGCAACATGCAGGTGGCCAGTAGCTGTATTTTACAACATGCTGGACCTGGTGGTGGCAAATTCCTACGTTCTGTACAAGGCATGTACAGGGTGGGAAGGCAAAAGAAGATTATTTTTGAGTCATCTAGCCAAGGAACTCTATTGCCAATTTATGCCACAAAAGGCTATGGGGACAGAGGAAGGCTGCTGCTGTGCCAGGACTTGTATGGACAACTCAGTGTCAGGTACAGGAGAACTGCAACAGAAACCGCAGCAGGTTTACCAGTGCAAAGTGTTACAAATTCACTTGCGCCAAATGCAGGGATGATGGTCACTGGGTCTGCAAACACTGCAAAGTTTGAAACACTCAATTTTTTTTATAAATAAAACAGACTTGTGCTTCCATATATTTTGTGAATGTGTGTCTTTCATATTTGCAGGTCAGTCAGTGTGTGGGATATTTGGTATAGATATGGCAGACTTTTGTGAAGGTTTCCATGTCACACACAGAGGTTTAGCCTGCCTTGGATTTTAGCTGCTCTGAGTAAAAAAATGCAAATGTGCCAGGCCTCACAGGTAATGGGTGTGTTTGCACAACAAAAGCAGGAGGACAATGGCCCAAGAAACTCTCAGCAGGGATGCTAGTAGGTGTTAGGCCCAGGGAATTTGCGAAAATACGCGTAGATTTGGCAGTTCTAGTGCTAAATTAGACACCACATGACACTAGGGCTGAGGAGGTGGGTTTAGGCAGGTGGGGTTCTGCCGTCTGCCAGCGGTGGGGTGCCCGTGCCTCGACTGTTCACCTGCTTTTTGCACTTTAGTTATATACACAGTCCATGCTACATTAGGGCCTTGGGGTGCAGGGAGGGGGATGGGGGACTCTGCCATGTGCCAGTGGTGGGGCCCTCATACTCGAACTGCACCCACTAATTTTAATGCATTGTAGACATAAACACACAACTCTCTCACACATGTACATGCACACTTCACATTAACATGGGATGGGGAATCAGTGGGGGCTGAGGGGTCCCCCCTAACTCTCTGTCTCTGGCCCTGCGCGTGTGGGGTGGCCCAGCAGGTAGAAGACGGCTCTGGCCGGTGTGGGCCGTCTCCTCTTGTGGGCTGCGGGCTGGGTGGTCCTTGGCTCTGCTGCGCCGTGGTGGGGCCCTGGCAGGCGGTCCGGGGTATCTAGGGATGCTCTGAGCCCTTCTAGGCGAATTGTAGGGTTCGGTCTGGGCTGGGCGGGGGGTCTGCCGCTCCCCAGTTGACGCAGGTCCGCTCCTGGGTGGTGGGGGGGGGGGGTGCACTTTGTTTGTATGGGTCTCCCTTAGATCATCCTGCAGTGTCGGGGAGGGGGGGGACGTGCCGGGTCGCTACAGTGGGCGGTGATCCGTCCTGCCGGGGAGCGGGCTGGGGGGACCGTCCGCCAGGGGAGTGTTCCCGGTTAATGGGGCCCTTTGGCCCTGGACCCGCTTCCCTCGGTGGAGGGCTTGCGGGAGGGACTGGGGGGCTCGCTGTCTGTCCCCCCTCTGCGGACCTCCTTTTACAGGGGTTGGGCCCCCCTTAGTCCCTCGTGGGCTCCCTCTCGGGTTGGGCGGGTGGTTGTCTTGTGGACATATGGCCATGGGCCGTGTGTTTCTTATGGTTGTTTGTACTCTGTATTCCCCTACACTTTATTTTCTCCATCCCACCTTTACATCTCCAGCCCGCTGTTCCTGGGAAAAGCCACCTGCCAATCATCCTTGGAGCAGCAGCCATTCTCAGGATCTCCTACATCACAGATCACCTAATAAACACAGGACCTGTCGACGACTGGAGAAAAGGAGAAACGCTGAAGCACACTGGGCATTTTGGAAGCATTTCATCATAATAAATTACCTTTGCCTTTACAGTTTCTGTGTACAGTTTCATTATAGTAAATTGCACTTAGTTGTGATTACTCAGTTACAAAGACAATGGGTCACTCTATAATGGGTGATGGTATGCTTTTAGCTGTGCTTCCACAGGTTGTATCTGCCTTAGTAAATGACTAAATGTCTTTTTCACAAGTGATTTTGATTATGTTTGTAGAATTAAATTAAAGGTAAACCTGTACATTGGTTAAAATAACATCTGACTGCTACAATAATACATCATACAGCGTCTTTTGTACTAATGTGCTACCTTGAGACATTCAGGTTGTATAATGAACAATTTTAATAAGAATTGTGTTAAGTAATTAACTTTCAAAATCTATCAATACCATGCAAAAGTGTAAAGTCAAATTTATGAGATACTTATTACAATAAACGGAAGTAGTCTGTACCCATTTAAAGAGGCTTTACATCGTACAGCTTCTTATACTGGTCTGGTTGGTGGGTATAAAGGATCAATTAGAAATCTTCCTCCTCCAAATGTATCATTTCATGAGTTTTGGTAGAGTGGGGGTAGCAGGATAATAATAGGATTTACTGGTTATTTTTGATACGGTAAAATCGCAAGACTCAGAAAAATAAAAATTTGTGTATGGTCAGAATTATCAGTGGTAGGAGATTTTGTCCCTACTACCATCTGGGAAAAGAACATTCTGGTGCTTATCTGTGAAGAAGCAATTTCAGGAGATATAAATCCTTGCAAAAAGTAGTCTCCCACTCTATAAATAGGGTGCAATTTGTTTTTTCACGCAGTGGAAATGGAAATGTTTTTTTAATGTTGATGACGACTGTAACTGGTCAAAAGGTGGCGCCAAAGATCCCCAGTAATGCATCGCCCATTAATGTACAGATATCCCCCTGCCTCACCATGCATGACTCCTCCAATGGTGCTGCTGTTTAACAGTACATTCATCCTAACTATACAATTTGATATCTGGTATCGTCCTGTCAGTTTTAACCCATTTCTAAGTCCCGTATGGTTTAGGTAGCTTTTTTTCCAAAATGATGACCATGAAATTCAGCACCTATAACAAATATTGAACTATAGGCATTAATTGAAATGCTCTCTCTCACAGACACACACATATTAGATGTCTATGTCTTTCAAATTGTTTAATACGAATTAATCTGTTTTATAATGTTCACACAAAAAAAGCTTTTGTGTTCACATTTTACAACGCCAAATCAGAAAAAGTTGGGATGGTATGTAAAATGAAAATCAAACTGAAAACAGCACTTTGTTAAATTATCTTTGACCTGTATTACATTGAAAACAATACAACAGCACATTATTTAATGTGTTCCTCGTGAATTTCATTGTTCTTTTTCAAACACGTATTCCAATTTTGGTTCTTAGAACACATTTCAAAAAAGGTTGGGACAGTAAAGCATTTAGTACTTTGTAATGTCGCCATTCCATTTCACAACACTTAAAAGACATTTAGGGACTGAAGACACCAAGTGATGTAGTGTTTCAGGTGTAATTTTGTCCCATTCTTCCTGCAAACAAGTCTTAAAGCAGACAACAGTACGGGGTCTTCGTTGTCACATATTGCGCTTCAAAATGAACCACACATTCTCTATTGGAGACAGGTCGGGACTGCAGGCAGTCAAGTACCCATACCCTCTTCCTCCACAGCCAGGACTTTGTAATGTGTGCAGAATGTGGTTTCGCATTGTTTGTTGAAAAATGCATGGGCGTCCCTGGAAAAAATGTCTTCTTGAAGGTAACATATTGTGCTTCAAAATCTCTATGTACTTTTCAGCATTAATGGTGCCATCACAGAACTGCAAGTTACCTTTGCCAAGGGCACTGACACAACCCCATACCATGACAGACCCTGGCTTTTGGACTTATTGCTGGTAACAGTATGGGTGATCCTTTTCTTCTTTGGTCTGGAGCACACGGCATCCATTTCTCACAAAAAATACCTGAAATACTGATTCATCTGACCACAGTACACGTTTCCACTGTGTGATG
Organism: Brienomyrus brachyistius; assembly: GCF_023856365.1. Classification (NCBI taxonomy): domain Eukaryota; kingdom Metazoa; phylum Chordata; class Actinopteri; order Osteoglossiformes; family Mormyridae; genus Brienomyrus; species Brienomyrus brachyistius. The sequence goes on along the minus strand of NW_026043167.1, from coordinate 10,536 downwards.
GTCCAACTCAGATGCGTTCTGAGCCCAGAGAAGCCGACGGCGCTTCTGGACACTGTTAAGATGGGGCTTGCTTTTGGCACAGTACAGTTTTAACTGGCATTTGTGGATGTAACTACGTATTGTGGTACTTGACAAAGGTTTGCCAAAGTAGTCATATGTGGTCATATCGCTTATTGACGATTGACGAAGAATGACGATTCTTGATGCAGTGGGATGCTGAGGGATCGGAGATCACGGTAGTTCAACTTAGGCTTGCTTCCTTGTCCTTTACGCACTGAAATTGCTTCAGATTCCTTCAATCTTTTAATTATGGTATGCACTGATGAAGGTGAAATATCCAAATCTCTTCCTGTCGTTCTTTGAGGAACATTGTTTTTAAACATTTCAATAATTTTCTCACGTATTTGTGCTGTTTTTGTACCAAATCATAATTACAATCACCTGTTGACATCACTTGTTTCAAATCACATCATTATTTAACCAATTTACCTCACTACTGGCCCTAAATCGCTCCTGTCCCAACTTTTTTGGAAATGTGTTGCAAGAACCAAAATTGGAATACGTGTTTATTTTGAGAAAAACAATGAAATTCATGAGGAACACATTAAACAATGTGATGGGGGTAACACAATAAATTCAAGATTTTTATTTGTCGTACAAATGTAGTGGTACACTGGCAGCGAAATGAAATTGTCGTTACTCCAGTCGGTGTAATAAACACACTAGTAAAAGGACATCAAAATTAAACAACGTGAATTAACAAAAGAAGTACTGAAACTACAGAAAGATAATAAGAAAATATAACAATAAAAGGTATATAAAAAGTAAAGATGAAAATGTATAAAAAATATGTAGAAATGTTTAAAGTACAGATTGTAGTTATAGCATATTTTAGCTTTTAATCTGTGATGTTAATGATCCTACTGGCCGGGGGTAGAAGCTTCTCCTCGGCCTCTCAGTCCCGGCCATAAGGCCCCGGGGACTTATGCAGGGCGGCAGTTCTGTCCTGGTGATTCTCTGGGCGCATCGTATCACCCTCAGCGGGACTCGGCGGCCCTCAGAGCTGGAGCTGCCGTACCGAGCAGTTATGCTCCCGGAGAGCACAGATCCCACATTGCCGCTGTAGAAGGTTTTTTGTGGCACAGACGAGAGTCTGTATTTCCACAGCTGCCTCACATGATACACTCACTGTCAGGCTTTCAGCACTAAAGCTACAGATTACTGGGTGGCCGAGAGGTCTGTGAAATTTGGAGGGTCAGTAGCTTGCCTGGGAACCCTTAGCATTCAGCGAAAACTGAACAGAGAGGCCTGTAGCAGGGTTGTCTAATTTGTTTAGCTGGCTGGCATAAGATTTTCAGTTTGAAACAAGTATGCACACAGATTTACATGTACGTAACAGTTTTATTACCTTGTAAATAGTTTGCAGGGTTTTCAAAGTACCCCAGTGCATTTGATATAGCGAATTTTAGGTTTATAATGAAATAATATAGATTTGCCCTAAGATTTAATAAGATTTCTTGCGTGAGCGTGAGAGTCTGAAGGTGTGAGTGTCACACCAAATGGGTGAGAGCTGGCAACCCTGGCTCTGTTCAGTAGCCTCAGAAATTCTTTCGAACTTTCCAAACACAGCTGATGGAAATCAATGGACGCAAAGGTTCTCAGTGACCATTTTAGCTTGTTTTTAGACTAAAGGCCTATGATGGATCTTTGGAATGTTGCGGAGATACGAATGCTGAGGACAGCATACTTTGTGCTGTGAGTGTTATGTTAACCATGTAAACAAAGAGGAAGTACACAGTCCAACCAGATACTATATTGAAATGCTAACAAGTTTTTAAATATTTTTATTCAAGTGACTTTAAGTCTGGATAATGTTTTTAATGGTTGGAAACGTGTGTATTACTGTATAATTAAATAATTAAACTTCTGAAATGGCCGCTCAGTGCAGGAGGAGGCTGCAAACCTGAAGAGGCACACAACCGTATGGGTGGGGCAGGGGATCAATGGTGTGAGGTAGAGGACCAGGGCAGTGGGATTGCAGTGGCACAAGGGCAACCGTGTGGTCATCATGGGCTCCTCCAATGGCAGCTTCAGGTAAGTCGCTCTGATAAACCCCGTTAGACTCCAGTGAAGTGAGTGAGGCTGCAGCGCTACACTGGAGGGGACACATGTGGGCTCAGGGGCCCATGTGACTGTAGCAGAGGAAGGGATCTCTAGCTGATGTGGAGGTACAGGCCCAGTGGCAGTAAGGGGTGGGCAGTCAGCTGCAGAGGCTGCGGGGCCAGCGGCCCCACTGTACACATGGACCGCAGGGAATCTCAGCATGTTGTGCCCAAAGTCCAGCACACATGCCGTGCTCCGGGGGAAATTCAGGCCCAGGATGGAGGGATCGAGCATGTCAGCCATCCACATAGTTACTATTCACAACTAAACCCCCCATGTCAAAAGGGAACAACCCCGTCCCTCTTAAAGGGGCCAGGTCACCAGTCATTGTTCTCACCTGCACCAATGTCAGTTCTAGACAGTGTCTGGTCTCACCAGGGTTGCAGTGGAACCTGTATGGACTAGGGCAGTACATGCGACTCACATCACTATGGTGGGTATGTGACAGAAGTTGCCTCTGTGAGTCCAATCCGTAGTCACAACCTCTGCAGCAGGTGGCAGCAGGGCCACCTCCCCGGTGTCAACAAGGAAGTTCCGGAAATTAACCTTGTTGGCCCACATCTTCCCGGCTATGCGTGCCCTTGGCGGAACCCTGGGTGGCAGTGAACTTGGGACACTGTCTGAGGATTGAGGGGTGGGGGGGGGTGCTGCTGCCTGTCAGCCTACAGGCAGTCTGCCTCCAGGAAGTAAACCTGAGGGCCTGGGTCCTCCAAGCCCTTTGGCGTTTACAGCTTGGTTGATTTCTCCCGCCTCGTTCCCCGCCACCTTGCTGCCCACAATTTCTCTCTCCAAAGCCAGTTCCAGGGCCTCGTCTAGGGACGCAGAGGGGTTGGCTGTGTCTGAATGTGAGCTATCTGGGGTTAAGTGTCTAGATAAACTGATCCCTGGCCAGTTCACTCTGTACTGATAGAGCCATGTGAGCACAGACACGCCTACACAACCCCTTGATATCATTAAGCAGGATGCAGAGAGACTCATTTGACTCAGTCCCTGCACCTATTGTTTAACTGAGAGGGCAGAAGTCCTCACACTGCCCACAGCGATTCTGCAGGGCACTGACCAGTGTCTCATCCAGGGGCTCAAGCAACCAGCAGTGTACACCTCAGAAAAACATGTGTGACAACCCTGAGGACCTGCTTGCATACCACAATGGTATCCCATCTCCCCTTGCTCTTTGAAGGGGTACCACCCATCCAGTATAGTTATCACTGGGCTATCACAATGTCATCACAATACTAAAGACTGAAACAAAGCCGTGAGGTCAGACCCTCTGTATACAGCACACAGTCTCACCCTCACATCCTGTATGACCACATTTCTGCTGTTCACATGGCATTTCTCCAGCTTCCATTGCCCTGCAATGGACTGACGTGCTGTTGAAGGTCTACCTCACTTTACACTTTGCCCATGTCTTGTGTGTATACCCTGTCCGCTCCTAACGTGTATTTAGTTTGTGTAAATCTATCACTGCATCTGCATTTCGCAGTTCAGCTTCTGACAACATTGTGTTTCCCATCTGTGTATTTGGGTTCGGTGCTTGTTGGGTGCCTGTCGTGGTCCTTCTATTTACAATTGTACGCGGGGCGCCAATTCATCTTCTTTATTCATCATGAATATTTTAATTCATTAATGCAGGAGTCTGTGATAAATCGCTATCAGCATTTGGTTTATAATGGCCAATTAATGATAACTAAAAAGAAACAGAGAGACTGAAGACACAACTTTCAACCATGATATGAGTGCTGTTGCTGCATAATTTGTCCACCAGGGGTCACAGCGCAACCCCCATCTCGGCAAGATGGATGACTTGAAATATGTTTCTATATCAAGTTGAATTATTTTTATTTCTATAGCACATTTAAAAACAATCTATGTTGTGCCAAAGTGCTGTAGGTCAAAATAATATAAATATATAGTAAAAGTAGAGACATTGGCCAATGTTACACAATGTTACACAAAAAAATAATCAGAATCAGACTGTGGTTTATTGCCAAGTAGGTTGACCCTACAAGGAATTCTTTTTGGTATAATGGTGCTCCATGGAAAAACAAGACTAAGCAACAACCAAGTTCAAAAAACAGTGCAAAAGTTATACAATAATCTAGTAATAAATATAAAATCACTATAAATGTTAAATACATGATGTGCAAAGCAGAATAGTCAGATTAAATAGATAAATAAAATGTGTTCCTGTGTGTGCAGGGTCAGTACAGAGATGCATCTAATAAGAAGCGGTGTAAGGCTGAATTAGCTCCGAGACGGACTGGGGACCTATGCCATGTATCGCCTTAGAAAGAAATAAGAAATCTTTAAACTGTATTCTCAGAAATTCTCAAAACTTAACAGGTAGCCAATGCAATGCAGCCAACACAGGGGAAATTTGGTGTCTATTTTTTGTTGAGAGCCTGGTAGCACCGTTTTGAACAAGGTGTAGTCAGAATAAAGATGCTTCTGGTAAACCTGGGTACAGAGAACGGCAGTAACCCAATCAGGATAAAAGCAGGAGTAACTCTCCAGGTCTTTGGCTGAAAGGTGTGGTTTAAGCCAGGCTATTGAACTCAGCTGACAGAAACACCCCTTCACAACAGCATTTATTTGTTTATCAAACTCAGTGATGAATCAAAGATGACACCAAGATTTTTAGTATGTGACTGGAAGTTTTCTGAATGAGGCCCTAATTGTTCTCTGAGATCATGAACAGTGACCAGAACTCATTACCTCTGTCTTGTTTTCATTAATCTGGACGAAAGTCATTGCTGTCCTGTTCTTAATATCCTCCAGACAGTTAGAAAGGGCCACCAGAGAGCAGCAGTCACCAGGTTTTAATGGCAGATAGAGCTGCGTATCACCAGCATAGCAATGATATTTTACATAATAACGTTCACAAATAGAGCCCAAAGGAAGCATGTATAGAGGGAATATGAGAGGGCCTGTATCACAGGACTGGATATGTTTACAAGTAAGGCCATAGTACTTAAGGGGTGTGGCCATCCCACACAGTGACAAGCCCATTCATTCACCTCATCTAGGCCTTTTACTAGGGATTTAAGGTCCTGGTTTTCCTCTCAGACCCTAGAGCACACTGCCAGGCTCAGATTCCCGATCCCACATCCTGCTGAAGCCCTTCCCAAGATCAGACACTAGTTTTGTTTTCCTTGTTCTTATAGTAAAATGATGGTCTTTGACTTCTATACATCATCACTGTTCTGTTAATTACACATGACCTAATCTAAGTATTACACAAACCAAGCATAATTACTTAGAGATGTCATGAGATGGAAAATCCTTATTCAGTTAATTATTTTCCCCACAGGTGCTGACAGTGTGTCTACAGTGAAATGGGCCTGTGTACAGAGAGGATGATCTGTAACAATCCCATGTTCCTATGGTGACAGATATAAAACTCATGTGAAATACTGGTGCAGAGGGTATAATGTGAGGTCATGTACTCCCATAGTACACACTGACTCTCCACTGGAGGGTAAAGTGTGAGTCAGAGATGATCCTGACCAGCGAGTCTTCACTGTGACCATCAACAATCTGACAGCTGAGGACTCCGATCGGTACTGGTGTGGTGTGAAGATCAGTGGAGCCTCTCTGATCAGGTTAATCTGTCAGTCACTGATGGTAAGATGTCTGTACTGCAGACTGTAGCCAATGAGATGCACAGTATGTAACATGTCACTGAGTCAAAAAGGAAGGACCTTAACACAAACACTGATGGAAAAAATGTTTTAATATTTTAAAAATCTGCATTTTAATTTAATTCAATATGATAAACGAGACTTGGAAGAAGTAACAGTGTCAGCTAAATCGGGCGACTTCATGAGGTTAAATATGATAAGCAATATGTTAAAAAATGTCAGTTTATTGGCCAAACATTTACATACAGTATGTATGTTGTAATGGGCTGATATTCATAAACATTTCATTGCTGTGCAAATCTTTGAGTGTTTTACCTGTGTGTTGAAGTCCTCCAGGGCTGTCAGTGGACAAACAGGAGGTGACGGGTGTGGATGGAGACAGTGTCAGTGTTACTATGGAAACAACAAAAGACAAAGGATGTGGTGTAAGATTGGGGGCTCCTGTGCATCAGAGAGATCAGTGAGTTTGCATGGGAGGCCTGTCCTGATCAGGGATGACACAGAAAATAAAACCTTCATTGTGACAATGAGTGGGCTGGAGAGGAAGGACACTGGCTGGTATTGGTGTGCTGCTGGAATCCTGCAGATTCCAGTTCATATTACTGTTAAACATAAGTAATTGATTTAAATCTGTCTGTGAATTATTTATGCTTGAATATAAATAGATACATACTAATCAACCCAGCAGTTTCACTCACGAAGGGGTTTGTGCTTCTTTGTGGGGATAATCCCCTATTTATCAGCTGTTGTGAAACAGAGTTATTTATTGGGATTATTGTTTCAATGATAGTGGCACGGTGGTCCAGTAGGCGGCGCTGTTGCTTCACGCATCCATGTTTAGGGGTTTGAATCTGGCTTCTGCTCTGTCTGTGTGGAGTTTGCATGTTCTCCACATGCTGTGTGGGTTTCCTCCAACAATCCAAAAACGCACAGTCAGGCTAATTGGTGTCTTTAATATTGAATGTGTGTCTTCTAGTTTATGATCAGTCTGTAATATGACAAAAATCACAGCATTTTCCACAGACATACAGCCAGTCACTTGTTATGTATACAAATCCAGACAAATCCATGTAGCTTGCAACATAATTCAGGCATTTTTTCATCTTTGTGAGGATGAATTGTTACTAATGGTGTGCAGACTGACTAACATGTCTGTAGGTGGTTTTTCATTGCAGCGTAGACCAGTGTTACAATTGTACTCTGTAATATCTGTTCCAGTGCTGCATCCATCCATTGTCTGAAACTGCTTGTCTAATTCAGGGTCCCTATGGGCGCAAGGCAGGGAACGTCCCATGACAGGGTGCCAACCAATTGCAGGACACGCTCACACTCCATTCCCTCGCACAAGCACACCTACCGGCAATTTGACAACTCCAATTAGCCTCAGCATGTTTTTGGACTGTGGGGGGAAATCAGAGTCCCTGGAAGGAACCCCACAATGACACAGGGGGAGCATGCAAACTCCATACACACGGAACTCCAGCGAAGACTTGAGTACACGTGCCAGAGGAATGAGGCGACAGTGCAAACCCTGCTTTTTATTAACTATCCTTTCTCCTGTTTCCACTGCTCTCCTTTTCTCTGCACATGATGAAGAAGGAGGGGATAATGAAAAACGGAGGTAAGCATTCAGCAGCATTTACAGTAGTGTGGGGGTCCAGCTAGCAGCATTTACCTGATCACACAGTAATGGGAAACTGTCATTTTAATTTTAAGGGAAAAAAATATTTTTTATTTGATTTTCTTAATAATAAACTTGAGATCCCATCCCATCCAGGGTGAGCCCTTGCCTTCTGCCCTGTGCTGCTGGGGAATGACTGCAGGCCTGTTTTTACAAAATAGTGTAACATGTTGTGTGATAATCTCTAGCTATTTTCATGCTCTTTGTTAATGTCTCCTGTTCCTCACATGTGTCCTGTGTAATAGTACCGATGTGGCTGTACCGTGTTTCTATAAAGCATGTAAGACTTTACTGTTCACATCCACCCTCTTATTCAGCTCTTTGGTCCAGCTGGCTCTGTATGTAGGACTGAGCTGATCGGTGCTGCTGTCGATTATCAAGGTGGTTTTACTTCAGTCAGAACAGATTCACTGTTTTGTTCTTCAGGTTTAAATGTGATATGTGTGACTGACAGACACACTGGTGTATTATATGTCTCACAGGTGGGAGCAGGTTCTGGATGCTGTACTGAAAGCTGGGACTGGTGTGTTTTACCTGATTTGCACCATCATCACCATTCAGCTGCACTGGACCTCCTGTAGAAAGCAGGAACCAATCAGAGAGAAGCAGAGGGTCTCCCTGGATCAGAGGAAGCTGGCAGAGGAGATGACCTTCGTGGAGCAGAATGAGTCAGACGAGCTGTAAAATAAACGGTTATGCTAACTGCAGTGAAGCCTCTCTCACTCGGCCCTGCTCAGTCTGTACAGTCATAGCATGAGAGTCAGTTAAACACAGAGGGGATGATTATCTGCTGGCAACCTGTACAACCACGTATTGGCCACTTATTCACAAGTGCTTTGCTGCCACCTGCTGGTTAATGTTTAATAATCGTTATCTTGTGAAGGTAAGACTGGTTTTTATTAAATTGTCTCTTGATTCTGAAAAAATATGGTACTATGCAAAAGTCTTGGGCCATCAAAGAAAACGTTTAATGCTATTTAATTGGGTTGTGTATATTTGCTCAGAACAAAAACACAATTATCATAAAAATATATGCAAATTAAAAGTGACACAATAAAAACTAACAAGAATTTCTTCTTTTCTCCATAAAGTTACTGATGCCTTGTTGGATCGCTAGATGAACCACGCTTTGGATCCTAAACCTCTCCTCAGGGGCACCCCAGCCATTCCATGTATTTGTTAAATTCTGCCACCAGCTCACTTAATTAATTAATTTAATTAAACAAATGTGTCATGCCCGGCTCGTCCGCTCCTCCTGTGTGCCACGCCCCCTGATTACCCACGTGTTTTCTCCCGATTGTACCCAGCTGTATCTAGTTAATTTGCTCAGTCCTGTGTATTTCAGTCCGTGTCTTACCCGAGTCCTTTGTCCGTCATTGATGTTCGTGCCCTCGTCCCTGAGATTAAACCCCTCGTTTGCCCTGATTCTCGGCTGTCTGCCTGCTTCTTACCCGCCTGCCCGCGATCGCTGCCGTCTCCCGTGACAAAATGTTAATGATGCATTGATTAGCCATAGGAGTTGTGTTATAAAAAGATATAGGTCTATTGGATGGTTGGTGCAAATGTTTTACTAACTTTAGAAGAGATTTTGAAATGACTGGGCTGCCACACTTTGACGGACAAAATATTATAATTCTAGACCAAGATGAAGATCATTTGAACATCATTTTCTTCGACAGCCCAAGACTTTTGTACAGTTTTGTATGTGTCTTTTATACTGGTCATAATTTGTTTAAATACATGATTAATAAATTGATACTTTACAAAACATTTCATATTTTTCTGAAATTGGTAATTATTAAAAATGAATTTCACAAACTTAAATGGTTTGGCTGCGATGGGCTGGCCCCCCATCCAGGGTTGTTCCCGTGCCCATTGCTTCCGGGATAGGCTCCGGACCCCCCACGACCCAGTAGGATAAGCGGTTTGGAAAATGGATGGATGGATGGATGGTAATTATTAAAAATGAATTTCACAAACTTAAATGGTTTGGCTGCGATGGGCTGGCCCCCCATCCAGGTTTGTTCCCGTGCCCATTGCTTCCGGGATAGGCTCCGGACCCCCCACGACCCAGTAGGATAAGCGGTTTGGAAAATGGATGGATGGATGGAGGGATAAATGGTTTGGAGTTTTTAGGTCACCCCTCCTCGTCAGAGCCCACCAATCAGGGACTCTTTAAAAGAGTGATGTAATCGGGAACGCCCACTTTTCAATCTGCAGTACAAATACACCAGCTTGTCTCTGCTAACAACAGCCTGTGAATGTCAGTTAAGGAGGAAACAGTACCACATACATATTGGCCAACATCAAATGAAAATGTAACACACGAAAACAGGACTGCCCACTTATCACTCTGCGTAAAATCACACCAGCTTGTCTGAGCTGACAGCAGCCTCACATATCAGCTAAGGAGGAAGACGGCATATCAAAAGTAAAAAGAAAGACACCATCAAATGAAAATATCCCTGTGTGATCTATTGGTTTCTGCTTTCACTCCCATTAAATGACAGTAAGTCTAGTTGGTGTCCGTGGTGCTGAAAACCTGGATCAGTAAATTCCAAATGAAACTTCTTTACCTGATTTAACTGTAACTCACTTATTTTGTTGGCAATGATGCTTTGTTGAGTCTAGAAAGGCGCAAAGTGGGTTTCAGATAAATTAAATGAAGTAGTTTTGCTTAAAAACCAAAAAGCTTTGAACAATCAGTTCAGCTTTGGACTGTAGTGCTTCACAAAAGTAAAATCCATCCAGTTAAATCTCTTTATCCCCAAGTCAAGAAGATATCAAATGCAGAAGCACATTGTGGGAGATACAAGGTGCAGACACATTAAAAGCACTTTTTTTGTGTGAACATTATAAAACAGATTGATACACATTAAGCAGTTTGTAACTTTACATCCAGACCTACATCAGTCAGAAAAAGCAGGCGATGACCATCCCATCCAGCAGCTTCATCTCTGATTGTACAGAATCCCATGTCAGCGTAACTTCTGAAGTCATGACTAAACTAATTTCCAGCTCTGCCTTCAGTTTCATCTGTTAAATTAA
>NW_026043166.1:0-52775 GCF_023856365.1 Brienomyrus brachyistius | reverse complement strand
CAAGAGTGAATCGGTGGAAACAAAAATATTTAGGTTCTTTGCATTTTTGGAGTATTTTACTTTCTGTGCCTGTTTGTACATTGTTCACAGCCATAATACTTTATAATTACAAGGTAGTTTTATGTTAGAGCTCTTGCTCCAATAAATATGTGCCTTGTAATTAACTAAATTCTAGGCTATTCAGTTTTTTTTGCCCTCGTGATGGTCGTGGGTTGTGAAAAAAGCCTTCTTCTTAGGGGTACCGCTGGGGCCAGCCGGGCGTATGTCGTGGCTTCAGTGAGTACTTATGTTTGTCATGCTGCCTGTGTACTTTATAGCGGCACAACATATTTCTGCAAATTGCATGCGTCAAATTGTCTGTCTCTCTTAAAATATATGAAGTGTCACCAAAATTTTAAACGGGGAATCAATCTCAATGAAAAATATTCGTCAAGTAACGTTTCTAAAATAATATAGACATACTAATAATTATATATTAATAAATCGGATGAACGATGCATCCCAAATTGTATCCGCTGCGCACTTCTTAATCAGGGCAATCGCATCGTGGAGGTTTCTGCAGACGCCCAAAAAGACTTACTTAAGAAAACTGTTGCATGATAATTTGTACCATTTTCAAGGGTGGGGGGCGTGCAGTAGATGCCCCCTTTATTTTTGTGCTTCTGCCGTTCAAACCGAGCAGCACTGAGTTTGTCATGGCACCTGACGCCAAATCTACTGCTTAGCTGCTACAGACAGAACTATCTTCAAATCACCACTAGGGGGTGTCAATGCTGCAGCTTCGTTCTATGGTTGATCTTTTTCAAAGACAGTTTTTTTTCTCTCTCTCCACATAATCAACTTAACTGATTAGCGTGCTTTCATAGTAATGGTTTTTAATCCGTGTTAATCTTCTGAACAATGACTAGTAAAGGTTCTATGAGGTTGTCCTACTTACTATGGATTTTAAGTTTTTTATCAAGGTGTTAAAACGTACCACAGTTGCCAGTCCTGTGTTTTATGTCTAGCAATTTGTACAGTTTCTTCAGTATAAACACATGCCATGATCTGTGAGAATCTCCTCCAGAACTCTGCATTTCCTCAAGATCTTTTTGTAATATTGCATCATGGCACTGCTCAGAACAACACAGATGGTGCATAACAACACAAGGGAGTACAAGACAACATGGTGCAGAAACAGTGCGATACAAAGCAGGACAAAACTGGATGATACGTGGTCAGTGGTGGATAAAGTGCAGGAACAGCTGTACAGTGCAGCTGCCGTGGAAATGACTATTACAGGGGATGCAAAAGCTGCAGGTTTGAATTGTTTGGCGAATGAAGCTGTTCATGAATCTGCTAGTCAGTGTTTGTGGATGGTGGTCAGAGTCCTGGATTATAGACTGAACCTTGTTACTGTGGCAGTTAAAGTACAGCTGGTCAATGGAGGGCAGTTCAGTGCGAATGATGTTCTTAACAGACTTCGCAATGTACTGCCTTCCTGTCATGTGGCTCCACCATACCATAGTACTACTGTAAGAACTAGGGATGTAACGATACATTCAACTCACCATTTGATACGATTCACGATTCTGAGTTCAATTTTCTCATTTTTTGCAGAATGAGCTGCAGACAAATATATTCAAAAATATTCTTATATTTATCTTTCTGAACTGTTGACACTGTTGTGAACAGTGCAACTGAATTTGAATAAAATACTGTTGAAAAAAATCCCAAATCAAAATAAGTAAATAAAAAAAAATAAATCAAATAAATAAGCTAAGGTTTGCATGTGCAGCTTTTTAGCGTGCTTTGCCCTTTTAATAATCTTCACTCAGCTCACGGTGGTGCCAGTGGACCTGTTTGTGTATGTTATCAGTCTATTACAATGTTTGCATGCAGTTTATGTCTTGTCTGTGCTTTTCTCGCTGTTTCCTCCTCGTTTGTGATTACCGGAAAGCTAATATGCTGCCACACCGCCAATTGAAGATCGGGCGGTGCGTCCATCCATCCATTTTCTGAAACCACTTAATCCCAACTGGGATCGCGGGGGAGACCGGAGCCTATCCCGGGAACAAGGGGCGCAGACAGGAACCAAGCCCAGGCAGTCACCTACACACCGCAGGTCGCACACACTCACACAACTACAGGGCCAATTTAGACTCACCAGTCAACCTATCCTGCATGCTTTTGGACCGTGGGAGGAACCTGGAGTCCCCGGCGAAAACGGGGAGAGCATGCGAACTCCACACAGAAAGGGCCCTGGACCGAAGCCAGCACTAACCACTGTGCCGTCCTCAGTTTCAAATTCATTCATCATCTCGCGTTCGCTCAAAACCAAAAACTGACGTACGATGTCGACGTGATACGCAGTGACATCTGACGTCAAACTCACATTGTGAAATCAAATGTAATATTACACCAGTTTTTCTGTTAAAGTACTGTGAAGTACTCCTACAATAGTGATTCATTTTCCACATCAGCCGGTTTAAATCTTCATGCATTTGCACCGATTTTTAACTGATTTGTGATTCATCATTACATGCCAGGGCCAGCAGCTCTGCATGGCTCGACCCTCATAAACATTCTCCACACATGCTGTTCAGGCAGTGGCCACAGAAATTCCCCCAGTGAACTTTATGCTTTCTGTCGGAGAGTATGCTGTGTTCTGGCCTTAAACCCTGCATACTACTTTGCAGACTTTGATCCTCTTAACAACAATTGGCATTTCTGGTGGCTGAATATCCATCCATCCGTCATCCAACTGCATGCTTAAAAGCTGTGAATAATAGTAATAATTCTTAAAATTGCAACTATCTAGAATTTCAGCCTAGTTACTCAGCTAAATTACTATTTAAACCTAGAATAATTTCTATAAGGGGCGGCATGGTGGTGCAGTGGTTAGCACTGTCGCCTCACACCTCTGGGACCCGGGTTCGTGTCTCCGCCTGGGTCACATGTCTGTGGAGTTTGCATGTTCTCCCCATGTCGTTGTGGGGTTTCCTCTGGGTACTCCGGTTTCCCCCCACAGTCCAAAAACATGCTGGGGCTAATTGGAGTTGCTGAATTGCCCGTAGGTGTGTGTGTGTGAGTGGATGGTGTGTGAGTGTGCCCTGCGATGGGCTGGCCCCCCATCCTGGGTTGTTCCCTGCCTCGTGCCCATTGATTCTGGGATAGGCTCCGGACCCCCCGCGACCCAATAGGATAAGCGGTTTGGAAAATGGATGGATGGATAATTTCTATATGTGTGATAGAATCAAAAAATATTTTGTTTTACATATAAATCTTCACAAGGTGTATTACACATGGTATTCCCCAGACACCGCCACCCCAACAGATGCTTTGTTTGTTAAGACAATAGCTCAGAAAGTGGTTGATCGATCTTTTGCAGCTTTTACCAAGGTTTGTACAAGCCAAAATTAAATTTTGAAACGGATCCCTGCCACACCCTGCCCTCCTGAACCTCCCGTTTCCTCCCTAGTGTGGTATAACGTGCCATGCCTGTTCCGCGTTTGTTTTACCTCTCCTTCCTGCCCTTGTGTTACTCATTTCAGGTGCCTCTAGTTTGCTCCCTGCTTAGCCTTGTATAAATGTGCTTCTCAGTCCTGCCTTTAATGTTGCTGCTGCTGTTTGCCTGTGTGTTCTTCCCTGCTTATGATTCCCCCGTGATCCAGTTGTGATCCAGTTGTCTTCATATCATGTATTCAACTCTACTGCCTCAGTCCAGTATTATCTCTGACCAACTGGATCACATCATCTTATTGCGTTCAATATTTCCCTTGCTCAAAATATTAGCCCCCCGACTCGCTTCTATATGCCAAACGTACAATCACGTCAAATACAGCAAGTAACTTTATCGATAACCTCCCTGAGCTATCGTTTTCAACCAAACTAATGTCGAATTCTGCTGAACTTGATAGCATTACGGATTATTTAGCATCTATGCTTAATTCCACTAGAGAAAATTGCTCAGTTAAAAATAAAAAAGGTTGTACGAGGTTTACTTTGGGCCTCCGCCGATGCCACCCATTGTCTTACCATGTGAGCGTCTCAGGGACTATGCCCGGTGCCTAGGAACATAGTGTGTACGCCCCTCAGAGGGTAGACCGGTACCTGTCATCAGCGTGTGCGAACTCCAGAGGTGTAGTTTTGGTATCCACCTAACTTAACTTGGGCAGTCAAGTTTGGGACCCGGATAAATAAATGGGATTTAACCCAGAGGCTGCAAGATAGTATTTACCACCATAGTCCTAATAAGGATAGAAGTCCAATCTGGAAAGTTTATGAAGAAGTTAGCAAATCAGACAGTCATAAAGTAATCGAAACAACATTTATTAAAAATACTACAATATACAATTATTGACATGTGGACACATACTTGTAAATACATTTGGACAAATACAATATTAAACAATCACATTCCTCAGCTGAGAGTGAACAAAGTTCTGTGGAAAGTATCTGACTACAGATAGACTTTCACCCAGTTCTCTGCGGGAGCTCTGATTACAGAGTGACTCCCCGACTACTTCTGAAGCCCTTCCTTAAGTATCCAGACCAGGTGATGGCATGTTTCTGAAGACTGACTAATTTCGGTCAATGGTTAATTTTAGGGGCATTGCTGACCTTGGTTCTCAAGTCCCCAGCCAATCAGATCACTTTAGGGGGTGGTTGTAATTCCCTTGTTCTACCATGAGAGAATCTCTCTCAGTTTGGTGGGTTGAGCCGAAGTTTCTGTATTTCTCTTAGGAAAAGCTATACTGCCTTAAATCTGAGAGTATAATACTCCTCGTCTCATGCCTATTCAAACGAGACCAAACATGCGTGTATTTGTCCCTAACATCTATGTGTGCTGAGTTATCCTGTTTATAGTGGAAAAGGTGTCTGTGTCTGGAGGCTGACAGCTGTTGTTGCTGTGGATTGATTGTGGAACTCTGGTCACTCCGGGGGTGAAAGGTCTTGCTTTTTCTGTGCTGCTCCAGTTATTCCTATCCAGTCTCTCAGGAGCCGGCAGGCCTTTGCCTTCCTTAAAAGGGGTGGTTTGACGAGTTGAGTCCAGTCTTGCCTGGGCCAGCGGAGCTCTGAAATAGACTGATGCAGGCTGATCAGAGTTGGGGCCTGCAGGACCTATAAGTTTTATGTCCTTACAGAATGTAAGTGGCATCATACTAAACTAGTGGTGTTCGAACTAGCATGGAAAGAGGCTATGGGTAGCTACAAAAAGGCTCTTAGTGCCGCCAAATCATCTAGTATCTATCAGAACTAATTGAAATAAACAAAAATAATCCTAGATTCCTATTTACTATGGTGTCCAAGCTGACTAATAACCAGACCACTGGTTATTTTCCAGTGACGACTTTATGAAACTTTTTGACCAAAAATATGCTCAATTAAACAGAACATTTTGAATATTGAATATTGGTTAACCAGTCAGAACTGATGTACTTAATTTTATCTTCAAATTCATCTACTTGTATGCTAGACCCTGTTCCATCAAAATTATTCAGCGATGCTCCCAGCATTGATTGAACCGCTACTAGCAATAGTTAAACTAAAACATATAATCATATTACCCCAATTTTATCTTCACTGCACTGGCTGCCAGTTAGATTTCGTGTTGACTACAAAACACTGCTCTTAACCTATAAAGCTGTAAATGGTCTTGCACCGCAGTATGTGAGTGACCTCATTTGCGTTCCGAATCATACACTTAGATGACGAGATGGAGGTATTCTATCCGTACCCAGAATAAAGAACATTACCTTTGGGGGAAGAGCATTTGCTCATAAAGCACCACAGCTATGGAATAAACTTCCTATTAGTGTTCGGAACTCAGACACAATCTCTGCTTTTAAGTCAAGGCTTAAGATGTACCTCTTTCGCCAGTCTTTTGGATAGTTAAATCTTCTTTTCTAAGGTGAATGGGAAATCTGGAGGTTCATAGTTATTTGAGATTGAAGGGGAAAGGGGGGATTGGTGCTGTCGTCCTGCCACTCTCGCCGATCACTTAAGCTGTGGATGGGAGGTGGCTTGACGCCAAAACCTCTGTAAACCCTCATGCCTGTGCTTCCTTCCAGGTCACTCTTTTAGGCAGGCTGTCATAGTTGCTTTAGTCCTGCCGGTTAGGTGTAGGGCAATAACTCTTCTCCATCTTCTCTTTTTCGAGCTGATACCGAGCCGACTACACCGTGTGAACCCGCACCTGGACTCCTGGATATAACTACATGAAACCAACTGGGACTTTATAACTATATGAACTCTAATGAATGTCAATGTAAATGCAGTTTCATGCTCCTTGGTCGCCCAGAGGAGGATGGGGTCCCCTTCTGAGTCTAGGTTCCACTCAAGGTTTCTTCCTGCTAGAGGGAGTTTCCTTGCCACTGTCGCCTCAGGCTTGCTTGGTGGGGTTCTGGCCGGTTAAATGTAAAGTGCTTTGTGACAATGCATGTCGTTAAAAGCGCTATATAAATAAAATTGAATTGAATTGAAGTGCTTCCTCAGATTCATTTTTAAATGTTCTCCAGCTAATTTCCACTATGGCCACGAGTTCTAGTATTTTAAATTAATATTGAAATGGTCATTTGGCTGAACAGCATCCCGACCTGTTAGAATCTTATATACCTGGATCATGTCCCCCCATAGTCTCCTTTGCTTGAGGCTAAACAGATTCAGCTCAGCGAACCTCTCCTCATAAGACATTCCTCTAAGTGCAGGAATCATTCTAGTCATCCTACGTTGCACCTTTTCCAAGGCAGCAATGTCCTTCTGAAGGTATGGTGACCAAACCTGCACACAGTATTCTAGGTGGGATCTTACCAAGGAATTATATAATCGTAGCATCACTTCTCTTGACTTACATCTCTAGGTGTGTGGAGTTTAATCCAACATCCTTTTGCCTTTTTTTAATGCTTCCCCACACTGGCAAGAGTGGGACATGGAAGTATCAACATACACACCGAGATCTTTCTCGTAATCAGCTACCTTTATTTCAGTGGAACCCATAAAATATCTGTACTTTACTATATTTACTATATTTCTGCTCCCTGCATGGATTACCTTATATTTATCTATGTTAAATTTCATCTGCCACGTATGAGCCCAGTCGCTAATTAAATCCAGATCCTGTTGTAGCCTCTCTGGACATGAGACATGATCTAACATCAATCAGAAGATACCACACCAGCAGATAATGATTTCTGGAATAGTAAAGTTAAAGGTTGGCTAATAATACCCCTCATCTCTTTTAAAACTATAGATAAGATGCCATCAGGGCCTTGCGATTTATTTATTTTGAGCTTAGCTAGGCTTT
Source organism: Brienomyrus brachyistius (assembly GCF_023856365.1). Taxonomy (NCBI): domain Eukaryota; kingdom Metazoa; phylum Chordata; class Actinopteri; order Osteoglossiformes; family Mormyridae; genus Brienomyrus; species Brienomyrus brachyistius. Next base: position 45,490 of record NW_026043166.1, on the reverse strand, counting down.
GTACCACATCAGCCTCAGTTATACATATATTGGTCATAGACATCGTTGTATTTGTACTAAATGGTGGTAAGCTATTCTACTGTGAACAGCCATTGTAAAATAATCATTAAACTCATTTATATCAATTTCATTTTCAATTATAAGGCCCTTACTATCCTGCAAATGAGTGATTTTCAGCTTTTAGAGCTCTTTCGGAGTTAAAATATTGGAAGAAACTTTTAACGTCATCCTTATAACTGTTATTAACTAAACCTGTAGACGTAGATACTCCTGCTTTATTTTGAAATCATTAGTTAATTTCCATTTGTGGAAGAAAGCCCTTTTGCTCCTGACTTTATTCTTAATTTTCGTAGTAAACCACCTGTGACATCGCGTGCTGGACGAACAGGCAGGAAGCGAGGAATCAAGGATCCGGGAAACGGAGAGTCGGGAATGAGGGTTTATTGATGAAAACAGGTACCAACAGCGAGAGATTTCAATGACAGGACTGGGGAAACAGACTTGAATGTGGACTAAATACACAGGACTACTCAAACTGACAGAAAACAGCTGGTTACAATCGGGGCAGCACACATGGTTAATGAGGGGGCGTGGCACACACGAGGATCGTACAAGCAGGTCATGACACCAGCTTGGTTGCAGTTTCCTAGATTTAGTTTTTCTGGAAACGGGTATGAAGTTCTTTTGCACTTGCAACAATGTGCTTTTAAAAAATTCCCATGCCTCTTCCACAGTATTGCTATTTAACTCCATCCGATTTACAGTTTCTAGTTTCAGTCTCATACCATTGAATTACCCTTCCTAACATTGTATACTTTTGTTTTGGACTTGGTTGAAGACTCAGGCAGCAGGAGTTGCCCCAACGTTGGTATGTCCTTATCCATAAGGGGGAGTAAACGTTCTGGTTTCCCGACCTTATAGATGAAGGAGTTGGGGGATGTTGCCAGTGACCTGCCGGATTCCAGGCAGAACAGGCCTCGCTATGCCACAGCCCTTCAGAGACTGGGCCTTCCGTGCAGAACCTCTGCATCCAAATTAGACCAGTTGTTTAACAAAACCCTAAAATGGGGTTATTTTTGACATGGAACGGGACTTTGATTCAACAACCCATTACTTAGTTGCGGCAAGTACCCAATATCAAGTATAGCTGCAAAGAATCTGCCAGAGATTTTCAGAGAAGTTCCCCAGATGCATGGACTGGACTAAGGTGCGTCAGATTAAACAGGAGCCTGGTAAATTCTGTGAGCCCCACGCCAAGTGACTGATGGAAACATACTCCAGCTACAGTGAGATGGACCCTCCAGCGGACCGAGAGTGGGATTCCCTCTGGGAGCGACAACTCGTGCAGTTGCTGGTGGATGAGCTGCAAACAGACATCAAGAAGGACTTCCAACCTCACAATCATTTACCAAACCACTTCAGGTAACTTGTAAAGATGTAGGTATTGGAGTATTCACACATTCATTTGCAGTGTCCACCTCCTGTCCGGTAAATTTGGCAGGACAAAATTTGAATAACCTATAGGCCAGACTCATGAATGCGGCTGAACGAGTAAAGGTAGAACAGGTGGCCAATCCTGTTATACAGTCCTAGTAGATTGAGAACCACCTGATTGCAACTGTAGTTGGAATCAAGGGCTGAGCAGCATGGTGGCCTGGGGGACAATTATGAAAACACAGACCCACTGATATCCTTAAAACCCACAATCAAAAGAGGAGTCAGGATGGCCAGTGACATGTGCTGGCTAAATGGGGACAACAAAGAGAGAACAGAACAAGGCAGGGAGGGATTCTGACACAGGTGCCATGCTACTTTGTTTAAATATGCTGTAATGTTTTAGTGCAAGCCTTAGACAATGGAATCTCTGAATGACGCCGCAGTCTGGCTCTTTCTGAAGGTCCTATACTGTAACCGTCCTGAGAAGTTGTTTGCATGCACTTGCTGCCTTGACACTTGTTGATGTGCGTGTGCCCTGCTCGAGCAGTAAAGGGGAGATCACATGCAGAGCTGATTTTCTGTAGTTCCTTAGAATAAAAATAGAATATTCTCTTCAAATAGGAACACATGCTGCGTTTGATTATTTCACTCCAACTCGGACAAAAACGTCACGAAAAACATCACTTCCCATTAGAAACGCCTCTTTTATGACGTTAATGTCTGACAGAATCTTCTTGTCCGAGTTGCCCCTGTGACGTAATTTCAACATGGCGGCTTACACACTCAACATTAATTCTATTTTACAAATCCTTAAAAATGTTTATTTTGTTAAATTTATTATTATCCCATCCATCCATTTTCCAAACTGCTTATCCTACTGGGTCACGGGGGGTCCGGAGCCTATCCCGGAAGCAATGGGCACGAGGCTGGGAACAACCCAGGATGGGGGGCCAGCCCATCGCAGGGCACACTCACACACACCATGCACTCTCACATGCATTCCTACGGGCAATTTAGCAAGTCCAATTAGCCTCAGCATGTTTTTGGACTGTGGGGGGGAACCGGAGTACCCGGAGGAAACCCCACGACGACATGGGGAGAACATGCAAACTCCACACACATGTGACCCAGGCGGAGATTTGAACCTGGGTCCCAGAGGTGTGAGGCAACAGTGCTAACCAGTGCACGACCATACCGCCCATTTATTATTATTATTATTATTTATAATTATTAGTAATTATTAATGTAATTGCACGTGTTCGATTTAGAGAATACCATATTGTGACCGTAAACAGTATCCTAACATGCAATATCAGATTTTTACCAGACTTGTTAGTGTTTTTGGTTTGTTTGTAGTTTGTTTGCCTCTCGAAAAAAGAATATCGCTATGAATGTACTAAAATACTTTATAAAGCTTTTAATGTGGTTTGACTAGTTCCTGTTTCTTGTTTATTTGTCTGAAATAATAATCTTACTCCATAACTGCTAAAATATAAAGCAACAACACAGCAGCGTATTCATGGAGGCAGCCATGTTTGTTCCGAGTTGTGCTAGCTTGAACGGGAGATTGTTGGATGTGATGTCACCCAATTTGGAATTTCCAAGTTCCGAGAGAAAAACGAACGCACCACAAGACTCTGGCTGGAAATTTCTACAATAGAGCCATTTAGTTATTTCTAGAAAAATATTTAGAGCCAATGACCTGATGTCATTGTAACACAGGTCACTGTCCGTGGTGCTGAATTCTCTACTTGATGGGCTGGTGCTGAATGAATATGACAGCTGGCCAACATGTCTGTGTGCTTCCACTGACTGGCACCCAGACATATAATGACTTTTAACAATGAGGAGGGAAACGTCCAGACAGGAAATTAGTCAACAGTAATTAGTAATCACATATAGTTCGCATTTATCATGATGTAAAATTCAAAAACCTTTTTATATTATTAAGGGATAAATGTAATTGAGTTTTAATGTATCCTTTCCGCTCTTAAAATCGCAAATTATTTCTGACTATTAATCTGCACATTTTAATAATTTCATTAATATTACCTAATTGGTTTGTCTTTTTTATTAAATTTTAAAACTAGCTGTACAATTGTTGATGTTGTTGCTGTTCTGAATGTCATTGGCCTGTTGCCTTACGTCTGTCTAAACATGAGTGAGGGGATGGATGCACTATTCTATGGGGGCCTCTGTAGAGAATAAATGATCCTAATTTTATATTGAGAGAGATGGTTAATTCCTTTTTAATCCATACTGCGTTCAGAGCCCCTGTTCTGCCGTTGATCACTGCTGCATATCATCCCCAAACCAATGGCCTGGATGAGAAAACGAATGATGACATAAAATGGTAAGTCTGTTTTTGAGGTTGTTTTAGAACTGTGTGAGACAGGCTCTATTCTTTTAACATTACATCAGGAATTACTGATATTATTGACAATCAATCCCTTAATATACAGTATCTCACAAAAGTGAGTACACCCCACACATTTTTGTAAATATTTTATTATATCTTTTCAAGGGACAACGTTAAAGATATGAAACTCTGATAGAATGTAAAGTAATCAGTGTACAGCTTGTATAATGGTGTAAATTTGATGTCCCCTCAAAATAACTCAACACACAGCCATTAATGTCTGAACTGCTGGCAACAAAAGTGAGATTAAAAATGATTTGTGGCAAGATCGGATCATGTGTGTTGAAGAGTTTCTTATGACTGACAAGTAGTTATTTAAAAACATATCTTGAAACAGCAAATTACATTGTTCTTAATGCTTTTAGAAAATGACTCTTTATAATGATCTGTGAATAATAATAATTTGCTATGAATGTTTTTCCACTTCAGCTTTCCACAATTATTCTTCCCGATGAGAAAAGCTACGGCACGTTTTTTGATGAAAAAAATAAAGTAGTTGAGACAATAAGCAACAACAGCTGAAAACATCTCCTAGTCACAGGAAAAACAGAAGCAGGCATGTGGTAAACGAATACAAAAGAGGTACCAAAACACAGTTTATCATGTTGGAGATGAGGCGCTTCTGTTCAACATGAGGAAGCGGGGACGGAAAGGAGGAAGAACGGAACCGGATTTTACCGGACCTTATGTCATCCAGGCAATATGTGGCAAGCTGGTTACACTGTCTAATTCTGAAGGGGCAACTTTAAAGAACAAATACAATGTAAACCACATACAGAAGGAGCCAAACTGATGTCCCAAGTCAGGAATCACACAAGGTGCCAGAAGAGTATAAGACCAGTAAACCTCCCTCTAGCGCAGAGCTTCTGACAATCGAGAAGGATGCTGACAGTTGAAAAAAAACTCATGTCTGTGTGTTATGAAAGAATATCAATAAATGTTTCCGAAAGGGGATGACTCATTTGGTAATTATTTACGGCTTATGTTATGGCTGCCAATTTACAGTCTTTACTGAAGTCTGACTTCTTTTGAGTCACCTTTAATATAGATTGGACACTCTCTATGCAATGTGCAATACTTACATAGATGGTAAATGTTTACCTGCTTGCACAGATGGATGATTAGGTAATTAGTGTAAGTGTGTGTGTGCGTTCAATCGCATGTATGTCCAAGGTCCATAGTAAATAATATACACTGATCAAGAGATGCCCGAAAGTGGATAAAAGAGGACATTAGTGGGTGTATCACTTAGTGTAACGCGTGCAGGAAAATGAGCAGGACTGCAAGCCATATAATGACCCTTGTCTAGCTCTTAATACAGTATGCATACAGTGATGTATCTACAATGGACAGCTACTATGAGCAGATAGCACAGTACAGGTGCTTATAAGATCTGTATGCTATTTCCATCCATCCATCCATTGTCCAAACCGCTTATCCTACTGGGTCGTGGGGGGTCTGGAGCCTATCCCGGAAGCAATGGGCACGAGGCAGGGAACAACCCAGGATGGGGAGCCAGCCCATCACAGGGCACACTCACACACTATTCACTCATACATGCATACCTACGGGCAATTTAGTAACTCCAGTTAGCCTCAGCATATTCTCAGCATATTCTTGGACTGCGGGAGGAAACCCCACGACGACATGGGGAGAACATGCAAACTCCACACCCATGTGACCCAGGCAGAGACTCGAACCCGGGTCCCAGAGGTGTGAGGCAACAGTGCTAACCACTGCACCACCATGCCGCCCCCTGTATGCTATTTCATTCTATAAAAAGAAACTTACTGTACTGTACAATAAAGTATTTCACCACTGCTTCTTCCTCAGCTCCCACTGTTTGCTAGCACATGCATCTTTTGATTTCTTAGTGCAATCTGTGCTTTATTTTTTTTTTGTGAAATGTAAGTGCAGTATCTGTTTATTAAGTGCTGTGGTTTAATATGTACATTATTATTTCAGTACTGTGTATACTGTCCTTAATGTCTTGCCTCTCTCGTATAACTTGAGATACGCCCAAATTGACTTGCAACAAGTGGTCCTGGTTCCAAATGCGGAAGGCGATGGATACCTGTATTTTATATGCTGTAGTGTGCTGGGTGTCAGACATTGCAATGCACCTTGCTTTGATCTTGACCTGTTAGATCAGAGGGAGGTAATCTTATCCAGAAAGGGCCACTGTGTATGATGGTTTTCACTGCAGCTCTCTTAACAGCGAACCTAACAGTTATCCCAATACCTTGATCTTGCTAGCATATTTAAATGTGTACCTATTCAGGAATAGAGTGGTGAAGGCATTCAGAGGAGGACTGATGATTATCAGAGGGAACAAAGGGGCTGGGTACTTGTCAGTATCCAGTAGAACCACCAGACTCCTACACTGAATGGTTCTGGATGTGGCACAGACGTTAATCCCTCTGTATTAGGGGATCCGTCTCCAGTTTGTACTCTTCTAGTTAATAGGTAGATTATCAGGCAGTTTTTCACCCTAGTCCAGTACTCATTGACAGCCTAATACACCGTGTTTCAGTTTGTCTTGATAGTCAATACATGTCACAGGATGTACATTACTCTGATGGGCAGGCCCTCTTACATATGATGGAAATTGCAATACCTACTTTTGGCCACGAGATGGCAGCAAGAAAATAGAAAAATTATTTTCCCACGGTCTACTAGCAGCTTTTAGATGTTAATTCTTCATAAAAATAATTTGACTTGATCCAATGTATTTTTAATACAAACAATTACCACACAAAGCTGCTAGTTTCCTCCGGTTTCCCCCCACAGTCCAAAAACATGCTGAGGCTAATTGGAGTAGCTAAATTGCCCGTAGGTGTGCATGTGTGAGTGAATGGTGTGTGAGTGTGAGCTGTGATGGGCTGGCCCCCCATCCTGGGTTCTTCCCTGCCTCGTGCCCATTGATTCCGGGATAGACTCCGGACCCCCTGTGACCCAGTAGGATAAGCGGTTTGGACAATGGATGGATGGAAATAGCATACAGATTAAGCACCTGTACTGTGCTATCTGCTTATAGTAGCTGTCCATTGTAGATACATCACTGTATGCATACTGTATTAAGAGCTAGATAAGGACAGTGGGTCATTATATGGCTTGCAGTCCTGCTCATTTTCCTGCACCCGTTACACTAAGTGATACACCCACTAATGTCCTCTTTCATCCACTTTCAGGCATCTCTTGATCAGTGTATATTACTTACTATGGACCTTGGACATACATGCGATTGGACACACACACACACACACACACACTTACACTAATTACCTAATCAACCATCTGTGCAAGCAAGTAAACATGTACCATCTATATAAGTATTGTACATAGCATAGAGAGTGTCCAATCTATATTAAAGGTGACTCGAAAGAAGTCAGACTTTAGTAAAGACTGTAAATTTCTCAGCCATAACATAAGCCGTAAATAATTACCAAATGAGTCATCCCCTTTCGGAAACATTTATTGATATTCTTTCATAACACACAGACATGAGTTTTTTTTCAACTGTCAGCATCCGATCCAAACGGGATTCCCATTTCCTTTCTGTGGGATCCAACAGAACACGGGCTGACCATCAGTCAACATGTCTTCAACCGTGCAGGACAGGACCCAGTCCAGGCCAAACCTCACGGTGCTGGTGTTAATAAAAAAAATGTAAGGAACATGCAGCTGCAGCTCACACACAAACACAGTCCACAGCATCCAGAAAAAGGTCAGGCCTTTTTCTTCTTTAGCTGACTCCGCCCAGACCTCGCCCCCTTTCTGGGCGCCTCGCACTATGCCTTTGAACTGGCCCTGCAGCTTGGCCCGTTTCCTGTTTCCCAATGCAAGTCATAAGATTCACCCGTAAATGATATTTTGAATCGGAACGATATTTATTACTATTGTTTAGATTAAATATATAACGGTTTAATGATTGAATATAACTTGATATTGTTGTTTGTGTTGTTTAGTTTGAGGTTCTAGTTTCTGTCTTTATCCGCTTTCGTTTCAGTAGGCAGCTGGTTCATCCCAGGCTCAGGGTCTCTCTGCTCTTCATCAAACCCACACCCCCAGTTTGGGAGCACCCTCTCCCTCTCCTCCCCCCACGGCTGTGACTGTTACTCCTCCTTGAGGAGTAACTGCTCCGCCCCCTATCCCAGCCCCTATACCCACAGGAGTGCATCACCCAGTGAGCCGCCGCCCTGCCTGTCCCCTCACACAAGCACACACTGAAATCATGGTCCTAAGCTCTCTGTGTGGGTCACCACGATAGTACAGCACACCGACGATTACCCTCTGACTGAATCAGAATCAGCTTTATTTGGCCAAGTATGTTCACACATATTGGGAATAGTTAGACATTTAATCAAAATAATTAAGACAAGACATAAACATACAGTTCTGTTGATATGCGACGCATATAACCTCTGCATTCACAGCACTGCTTCAGTTATCGAAGAGCAAATTTCGAAAACTCACTCAGTCCGATAACCTAAAGTAATAAGTCATAATCCTCTTCATACGTTGCAGTAATGGGAATGAAATCTCACTCAGTGTTTATGTAATGGAGCAATGGAATTTCGTGAAATTTCCAAAAGTCCACAGAAATATTTAGAAAAACATTCCTGCAGACTGAGTTTTTGATATTTGCTTTTCAATTAACACAATTTTCTTCAGTCTGAGGTTTAACAGAATTCAGCCATATGCTGTTCAAAAAAAACTACACAGAACAAAAACAGAATGGACTTTACATCTGTCTGAAAGGAAAGTTGACACAGGCTGCAGCAGTGAACAAATCAATCAATGTATTAAAGTTAGGCATTAAGTAACTGGAGGCAGTATATACATAACATGATAACATGCCTTTTCTGTATTGACCATATTAAGGACGCTGTAACACTGCCCACCACATACCTGCTTCATTTATTGTTTTATACTTGCAGCTGCTTATTCAGACAGCTCGTCTACCTGTCTGTCCATGTTGCCCTCCCATGACAACTGGTCCAGCCTACAGGTGCCGTCCCATTCCGGCATGTTACCCATGAGTCATAGCGGCACCTCCGGGAGCAGCTCCAGGTGAGCCCGTGCCTCCCCTCCCCCACCTGTCCCCATGCTGAGTCTCGGGCCCCCGTCTTCCCTCTTGTTCTCGCCTATACCCACATCCTGGCCTGTGTCTGCATCGTCTCACCTCGTTAACAGGACTTTCGCCTTCTTCTGTCCTGATCCATTCAGGCCCATCATTCTGGGACATGCTTTGATTTATTTCGCCATAGTTACTCTTTGTTTTCCTTTGTACTTTGCACTCTACAAGTAAAATGAATAAAAAATAGGCATTATTTTGATATTGTTTTAGTACAGTGACACTAGTATATTTGTTGTTGTTTCCAGGCAACACTGCATGCTGATTTAACGTCTTTCCTTAATCTCCACCCCATTGCTCACACACAGCCAGTATCCCAGTTTGTGGTCAATGAGCTCCTCCTCACTCACCCCAGTCTCCTAGTCCAGTGGAATGTCCAACAGCTTGGGCTCTCAGTTCCTGCGTGTCATGCCCGGCTCGTCCGCTCCTCCTGTGTGCCACGCCCCCTGATTACCCACGTGTTTTCTCCCGATTTGTACCCAGCTGTATCTAGTTAATTTGCTCAGTCCTGTGTATTTCAGTCCGTGTCTTACCTGAGTCCAGTGTCTGTCATTGATGTTTGTATGCGTGAGATGTTTCCCCGTCCGCGCTTCCTAATTAAACTCCCGTTTTTGCCTGTCCGCTTGCTCCTTGCACGCCTTGCCCGCACGATCGCCTGCCTGCTTGTACCCGATCGTGACACTGCGCAGCTCTACAACTCATTACCCAGGGCTCTCGCACCCGGCCACAGTGCCCCTCTCAGGCTCCCCGCTGTATGACAGCACTGCCCCATCGGAAGTTCATGAAGCCTCACAGTACGACGCCTCTCCCCACGCGCGCTTAGCCACCACCGGGACTCCCATCACTCCTCCTTCCCTGTAGGGCGGCGCACTTCCATTATTATTACAGTTTCTACTGTCACTCTGTTGCTTTTCCTGGTGCTGGACTTTTGACAGATAAATACATTATTTGTTGCATTCAGTGACAAAAGATTGGTCTGTTTAACACCCTCAGTCTCCACCCTATGAGCCCCTTGTTGGCGGCAGAATCAGGAAGATGTCGGAGAAAGCAGAGGTAAAGTGAATAGTCACCTCGACAATAATGTGAAAACCGCTAATGGTGATCATGCCTGTGTGGGTGAAATGGATCACCACAGTATAAGCGGATGATGATTATAGACGATTTTTCCCTTTTTCTTTATGTCTGTTTACCATCTAATAGGCATTTTTTTTCTTTGGGATGCGTCTAGGTCAGATACGACCAAAATATTTTTCTCATTTCAGAAGTGAAAAAAAATATTGCTCTCAGATTCTGTTCAGTTGTAGTTTTTTAAAATAACCTTGATTTGTGTTTGTTTAAAATGCCATTACCTGTTGCTTACTGGGCCGCTGAAAATGTCTGGCCCAGCTAAATTTCTTGGTTTAAAAATCTGGCCCAACTACTTTCCAGACCTGGACTAGCCCTACTGAATCATACACTAATGTTATTCTGTTATGTGGGCTGTTGTGATAGGGAGATTTGCTGGATGCTGCACGACGGGTGGTGTCCCTGCTGCAGAATGCCCTGTCTGAAGCAGCACCTAGAGACAGTGAGGGTTGTTGTTATCACCTTAATATTGTATATACGCAATCTGTTATTTCTTAACTAATATAATTGTAAGGTATTCTTCTAATATATTGTGCACAGCCAACAAAAAAGAGAAAAATGCAAAACCAAAGGAAGGCTTTCTTTTCTCTTAAAAGTCTTTTTTCTAAACCAACTGAGAGTCAGTTAGAGGGGTGTTCATTATCAGTATTGTTGCTGGCATTTCTGAAAATGTGCCAATTTTAGTCAAGTGGCTACTTTTCAAATGCAGTCCCTGGCCAAGATGAAGAAAGTTCATGAAGACTACATGATAATATTAAGCACTGACATAACAAACAACATTTTTTACATGCAAAATATACAGGAAATATACACTGCAACAGGCTAGGATAGACAAATAACCAAATACACTTGCAAGCCTGACCACTTTAGACCCCAGATTAGAAAATTGGTGAATGAGCATATATTTTTTCCAAGTTTTGTTTTGCTTTCAAGTTCTCACAAATAAAAAAAAAAAAAAGATTTTCCCACTATAGCCAGATCCAGTTTCTGTGGGGGGCGGGGGGGGGGGTGACAATTTGTAGTAATAACTATTTCCTGCTGAAAACCACTGGTAAACTATCCACATGTCTCTGAATATCTGTGAGTCCCGAGACCTCCATGACAGATAGATATAAGTTGCTAGTGTTGATCGGCAGGAAATCTTCTCCAAAGCCCCACCACCACCTCACACCAATCCACCCAGGGTTTACTCCAAATAAATTTGCTGGTAATACAAACCGGATCAACTTGTGGTTTGTGTCCACGTGTACTAGAGACAAAGGCCCTGGTACATTCTGCGTACAACACAGCCAAGACTTGACAACCTTTATATGATGCGCATGGAATCAACCCTATGCATGGAGGCTGCAACTCTTCTCCACCGAACCCTGTAGCCCATTGACTGCAGCCTGCATTGACTATCCTGTAGCCTGCATTTGGTAGATCATTCTTGACAGAAGAAACCAAATTGTCAAGTTCCCTAACACAGAGCTCATACTCTTTTATTCTTCTTAAGATTGTTCTTCTTGAAACACCCATCAGTGTGGCTATGCAAGGCACAGGAAGTTGAGTATGGAGCATTTCTTTCAAACATTGTTCTTCAATCAAAATCTTGGGTCGTCTATTGGTGGCAGCGACTTCCTGTGTGACACATGGGGCTGGACGTTCCAGATGTGCCCTCACAAGGTCAAAGAGCTCTTGCAAAGCCAGGGTGATAGCAGGAGGTACTTCAATGTGATTAGACAGGGCCTGCAGAAGATACAGCTCCTGATGACAAAGGAACTCCAGGTAATCCAAATTTAGTGGAGTCGCGCTGAATCCTATTTCTATTTTATGCAGAAGACTTTCGAGAAGGTGGTATCTGAGCTGTTCACAGAACAAATTATAGTTAATGAGGTGTCAAGATCTTGTCTCTGATCCACACACTAGGCCTACCATTCAAAAGTTTTAATTATGAAAATGAAATGTTTTTGTTTTGTGAGGTGCTTGTTCATGTATGATGATGTAGTGGCTGCTCTGTTTGACCGTGGTAAACCTTTTCACAAACAATATAAGTGAAGAAGTATGACATTAGATCTAAGGACCAGAGTATAATAAAGTTAAATAAAATCCATCAAAAACACTTACTCAGTGGAGATTCCAATGTAGTAGGCAGACAACTTTATGGCTTTAATAATGAGTGTATTTAGCAGCTACAAGGACAAAAGATATTATAAACCTCTCCATTTTAATGCTAATTTAATAAACATTAACAGATAGCACTTAAGGTGGTTTCGCCTATAGTCTGCTAACACTAACCCGAGAACTAATATCTGAGGAGCGTTCTTCCCAGGATTTGAATTTATTAAATTGGTTTTGTGATGTTGTATTAAGAAATTTTATTCACAATGCAATTTACCGTACATTGGCCCATTCTTTTATATACGGTAAGACGAAGCGGGAAATTCGAGCGAGCGAGTGCTGTGCAGACGCGAGCGCGTAGAGGGGATGGGTTTTCAGCACTCGAGCACACGCACGCGCGTGGTTCGACTTTTGGCCCTAATTTAACGGCGAGCGAGTGAGTGAGTGCTGTGCAATCGCGAGCGCGTAGAGAGCATGGATTTTCTGTTTTTATGCGCACGACTTTTGGCACTAATTTAACGCCATAGAAATGTGTGTTTAAAAGGGGAGGAGATCGGGTTGCAGCGCTGGTGTGAGCGGTTTCTCCGGGCAGTTCGCTCGAGGCTAACGTGGCTTTGGGAACGTGGTGCACCCGTCACCCATGCCAGGGAAGAAATCAAAACCGAAATGCTAGGAATATGGACTTCATCTTACGTCAAGCGTTTTCCCCTCCATTGACGCCCATAAAGAAAAGGCTTAAAGTCCATATTCCTAGCATTTCGGTTTTGATTTCTTGTCAGGTAAGTCTTTATGGCCAGATACATTCGCGAGAAATTTGGTGATTTGTGGTGACTGTTTTAATACATTAAGTTGCGTTACGCATTTTCACATTAAGCGTTTTAGAATGTCCCGTGGCAGGTATCCCCTTCTATTGCCCTAGGGAGGGTTGTAACCCTCGTCTGTATATTAATAAAGAATAATCCTTCTATTCCTGTCTCATGTATCTGGACCTCCCCAGCAATTTAACGAAATTTGGTGGCAGCGGTTACAAGTGAACCCGTTTAAGTTTAGCGCTCATACTTCCGTCCATATGTTTAAGACCCACCTTGGCTGACTTAGCTGACATGTCCTGATTTCATAATCTTCAAATTTGTAATCTTTTCTCCTTCATCTAACTCCATGTTTTTAACTTCTTGTCATTTTCTTGCCGTTTGACTCATAGAAAATTATCAGACTTAAATGACACGTCAGCCTGTGCAGACAGCGATTTCAATGTTTTAATAAATTGGCCAGCAGGTGGGGGCAGTGCTCAATTTCATTAATGCCATTCAGAAAACTTTCAGGCTTTATGTCTTAATGAACAGCCTAGAAAAGGACAAAGCATTATATTACTGATGCATACAGCAGATCCCCAACTCAGGCTGTGTTGCATATTCTTAACAGTGCTACAGTATGTTCACACAGCCAGTACAAACAAACTTGCAAGATCTAGACCAGGGGTCACCAACCTTTTTAAAACGGAGAGCTACTTCACGGGTACTGAGCCATACGAAGTTTGATATCAGTTTTAAACGCCCTCCTAAACATGTCTAAACTTCATGCATGATAAACATGTTTTAAATGCTTTTTTATATTCAATTTCAAATCTATATAAATGCAAATGTGATAGATTAGAAACAGGACAAAATAAAATTTGAGATGATGTTCGCTGGTGAGTTGTGCTATTTTATAGAACAGGTCCACGGGCAACTCATGTGGTCATTGGGGGCATCCTTGGGGCACCATGTTGGTGACCCCTTATCTAGACCTACCACATCAGGTAGGAAGGTGCCTATTTCTACCAACTATTCAGACCATCAGACCCAAACCATACATTCAGTCATGCACAGGCACTCCACCAGAGGGCTCTACATTCTGTCCTACATCTGCTCACCTGTTAGACCCACACTCAGTCTCCATCCTGATTTCTACCTACTACTCGGACTATCTCACCAAAACCAGTCCTGTGGCCTGTTCTATGAAGCGGGGTTACTGGCTTATTGGGGAAACTTGTCGGATTTCTTGATCGGGACCTTCAACTGCTCTGCCATAGAGAGCATCCTAACATGCTGCCTTACGGTCTGGTATGCGGGCTGCTGGTGGCCTCCTACCGCTCTGCCATAGAGAGCATCCTAACATACGGCCTTACGGTGTGGTATTCGGGCTGCTGGTGGCCTCTATGACTTTTTTTGTAGACAGTCCATCTGTGTGGTGCTGTTTGCACGAATTGTTTTGGGAAATGCACTTACAGTTTTGCAGATGTTAAGGGTGATTCCAGAAATGCATCAAAGCAACTGAGGAACTGCAATGTCACTGTACAGTTACTTATAATGGGCGCCAATGTAATGTGTAGAGTGGCAAATAAACTGATTCACCATTTACTCTCATGTACATCACTTAAAATGCTTGTTTTAAATGCAAATGTGTGAATGTAAATCTAAGCAGTAAAGCTACAATTTACATTCTGTTTGCATGGTGGAAAGAACATTTAATCTGCCTTTTAAGTGTGATTAGAAGATCTAATGCCTGTGTGCTTGTAATAAGATGGTCGCTGGTTCAAACCCAGCCACAGCACATCTCTGCGTCCTTGAGCGAGGCCCTTAACCCCCAGCTCACTGGGCATCACTATGGGTGGCTGCCCTTCGCAGACAACTTACTCTGTTTACTCTAAAAAAAAGAGAGCAAGTTGAGAGAGAAGTTAAGACAATTTCTCCACAGGGACCAATAAAGTATCAATTATTATTACTGTATGAGAGACTGTCTAATATCAGATAGATAACAGACTCATACTGTGCTGAGCTTGTCTGAGAGAGATGATTAGCAAATGCTCTCCCACAGTATCTCAGCACTCTGTACAAAGAACTTTATATGCTCAGTATCTGCTCCTGTTTATCTAATTGTTCTCATTTTAACTGGATGTTAAGGAGTAAATTAATAAACGTCATGTAAGTGCACATTAAAATGCTTTTTCACTGTTACTTAAGTTCCCATGTGAACAGCCAATCAGATCAGCCTGATGTGTGTCTCTCTGTTTCCTCTCTGTTTCCTGCCCTTTCATCCCGACCACGACCATGATCTCTCACTTAGCAGCAGAGCAGTTTATTCTAAACAGTGGAAGCACAAAAATGTTCAGACTCTTTGGTCTTCTCATTTTCATTAGTAAGGCCCTATAATATAAATTATTTTGGGATTTTAATATTTTCATTTATCTGTATGATGTGATCAGTGGAATTTGGCCATTTAATCTGCATCATAGTTAATAGTTATTTAGATTACTATTATATGTCTTATTTGATTATGATTTTTTTTGTTTTTCTGTTTTTGCAGACACTGCACTGACTACAGATGTTGTTCAGCCCAGTCACCTGATGAGGGTTCAGCTTGGAGACAGTGTGACCCTGACATGCTTCTGTCAAGGAGAAACAACTTTTGTTACTTTGTTTAAGCAAGCTGTTGGTCGGAAGCCCCAGCCCATGGCGAAAGCACTTCTCTACGTACCTGGTGAATTTTACAAGGAATATAAAAGCATAAAACGTTACTCCTTACTGAATGCAGAGGGGAGTTTTAACCTCACTATTTCTAACGTGGAGCCGTCAGATTCTGCAGTGTATTATTGTGCTGCTGTGTTTCTTCATGAGGTCACCTTCGGGAATGGAACCTTTGTCATAATCACAGGTAAATGAGATTCCAACTATTTTCATATTTGCTTTATTATAATGTCAGTAAGATTATTCCCTGCAAAATAATTTTGACAGTTTAGTTGTTTGTCAATATAAAATTAGCAAAGATACCTTATTGTCTGCTTTGTTCCATAAATGTTTTTCTAAACATCAAACAAAAATCATTCATTATTATTATTATTATTATTATTATTATACAATTTGTTGCATTTTGCTTGCTGTCAGCCAAAAGCCTAACCTTCTCTTTATACAGATGTTAATGTTACACATTGCAGCCTCTTTAAAACAAATAACATAAAAAAATGTTTGAGTTGTTATATACAGTATAGGACTGTGCAAAAATCTTAAGCAACAAAAGAAAATTATTTTTGACGTTATTTATCTGAGCAGTCAGTGTGTATTCACTCTGAAAAAAAAAATGCATGATTTAACATATGAACTAGGGATGTGCACCATTCAGAACTGATTTGAGAATGAAATTCTCAAATACGTATCCTAAAATTCAGGATTTTGAATACATATATGAACTTGAATTTCAGTTCATTTTGTTAATCTGAATTACATTTGAATTGTGGTTGAAAACAGGTTGTGGCATTGAAATTTATATTTGAATTTAAAGAAGAAGAACGAAAAAGGGTTTGGATTCAAATTCAAGTTCATATACGTACTGTAGGTGTAGCTTTTAACTAAAATATGAACTTTAATTTAAATATGAATTATACATAAACACATTAACATTGTTATACATCATTGTTATAAAAATGTCGTTTTGTAAAGAATGAAATAATGCAACATTTGAAGTGTCACCTAAAATAATAATTATACTGTCATTTTGTGCACCATGGTGGATCTGCTCATAGGAAGAGCTGAGTGTCTCTCCTTAAAAGTCAGTGTTGGCTGCAGTGACGGCAGTTTCTAACCTAAGAAACGTCCCTGTTGGGGAAAGCGCCCGGCGTTTCCACCCCAACTCCACATTTATGAGACACACACAGGTTACAGTTTTACTTGCAAGGGTACCCACACTCTCTGCAATGCAAACTACAGCAGAATGTGTTACAAAGGGTGGTTCCCCTTGTCTTCTTTATTTATAGTCAATGGGGGGCGCAAGAGAGGGAAGTGAGATTCTTATCTAAGTAGGCAGCTGTTAACCACCTACTTAGAGTACAATAGCTAAGAGTATGTGGCTAGAAGATAAGAAATAACGTATACATATATATTTACACTCATTGCTGATCATACAGAAATGATTAACAACTGTTTCTTCAACCTAACAGTCCCTCCTGTTTATCATGACAGTATGATCAGAAGCATCAACATTGTACAAGTTGCAAAAGCACTTTAGGTACAACCTTCATTTAGACCACATTGTCATTATCCTGGAAAACATTTAATTCCGGTTCTTCAGGTCCGAGCCCTGCACGGGTGCTTTCGGCTCGGCCGTCATTATGAATTATATGTCTTCTTCATCGCCATCGCTGGAAACAGGCTCTGTCTCTATAGTTTGGGTAAGGGAGAGAAACATTGTACTGCGTGTCCGAAAAGCAGCGTTAAGAGCTTGATTAATAAACATTTTCAAACATGGTATAACAGTAATAAAACAACAGAAAAATAAAATGAAAAACAAAAGAAAATATAAGTGAAACATTACTTTGATATCCTATACCTGCAGAAGATATTCATAGCTCTGCCATACACCGTAGGTCCTTCACTATGAGTGAGCATTACTGAACAAACATAGCAATTTGTCACATTTTTCGCTGTTACAGTATCATGTACATATCGGTACCAGTAGTTTTGCATAAATGGATGTGAGTGGTCAGCGGGCAACGGGCGTAGATGGAAGTCATCATGGGTCCATCGCCGTAGGTGCTGTAATGGAGCTGGTGAGAGCCAGGACAACCATACAAGTCCTACAACAAGAATGACCCCTAGAGTCACTTTACCACATCCCCACCCTATCAGGGCCATCCTAAATAGAGTGCAGCTCAGTTGTTTTCTTCACCGGGTTGAGACAACAGCACCCTATTGGTTACTGTGCCTTTGTAGCGGACTTCCACTGCTACTCTGTTGCTGAGGCCTCTGATAAGGGCTTGATGGGTTTACAGTGACTTTTGTGTATCCAGGAAGGTCGTTCTGCGATCTTTACTGCTGTTGGTGTTGTAAGGAGGACTTGATAAGGACCGTCCCACCGAGGTGTGCTCCAATCTTTCCGCAACAGGACCTTGACCAGGACCCAATCTCCCGGCTGCAAGTTATCCTGTTGAGTAGAAACAGAATTTACCGGCAGACTACTGGGGCTATGTTTTTGTTGTGATGTTAGTAGTTTACGCATCCAATCGGCCAGCGTATTTTCTCGGTCTGCTTTTTCTATGTCATTCATTTCAGTTGCTAGGGGAAATGGTCTACCATACACTATTTCAAAAGGTGTTAATCCTGCAGGAGTGGGAGTTATTCTCATCCATAATTTTACTAGAGACAAACATTCTGGCCACGGCCTTTTTGTCTCTTCCACTGTCTTTCTTAGCCTTGTTTTAATAGTGCCGTTGGTCCTTTCCACTAAGCCTGCGCTCTGAGGGTGATACGCACAATGATTCTTAAGCGTAAAACCTAATGCTTGTGAGCAAAGGGACATAGTCTGATTTACAAAATGAGTCCCATTGTCTGATCTTATAATATGAGGTATGCCATAGGTAGGGAAATAATGGCTTACCAAACATTTTGCAACGGTCATTGCATCACAATGCTTTACAGGGTATATTTCTACCCACTTAGAAAAGGTGTCTATAATAACTAGACAGTATTTCTTTCCTTGTGACCAAGATAATTCAATAAAATCCATATGTACAACTTGAAACGGATACTCAGCTGTGGGGAACTGGCCACGTTTTGGTCTGATGTTTCCTTGTGCATTGTGTTTACAACAAATTAAGCATGTCCTACAAAATTGTTTTGCATAATCAGAAAAATTTATAGCATAGAAATATTGTTGTATGATATGTACCATCCCTCCTGTTGAGACATGAGTATTTCCATGGCTCACCAAAGCAGCTGTTTTGTATAAATTTTTTGGTAGGATGGGCTTGTCATTCATATAGTAAACTTTCTCTCGTTGTATTGCTCCTCTTTTGATCCAACTTTGTACTTCTATTTTAGGAGCATGAATCTGTGCATCACATAGCACATCGCTATCTATAAAAAGAATGTCTGCCACTGATAAGGTAGGTTGTTTCAGTGCCGCTTCTTTGGCGGTTTTATCTGCAAAACTATTTCCTGCGGTTTCTGCAGAGTCATCAGTCTGGTGTGCTTTGCATTTGCACAGTGCAAAGTGAGTCGGTAAATGCACAACGTCTAATAATCTAAGTAGCAAATTTGTATGAGTAAGAGATGTGCCCTGTGATGTTCTAAAACCTCTATTTTTCCAGACTCTTGCATGGTGATGGACAGCTGCAAACACATATTGACTATCAGTGTAGATAGTAAGTGACTTGTTCTTGAACAGTTCACATGCCCTGATCACAGCATAGAGTTCAGCCGCTTGTGCTGAACAAGTAGAAGGGAGTGCATTGGCTTCTAACACTTCAGTAGATGTAACTACAGCATACCCAACTTTATTTTTTCCCATATCATTTTTTGATGCTGAGCCATCTACATAAACAACTTCTGATCCTGGTATAAAAGTTTGCAGAATATCTGCTCTTGGTTTTGTTTGTTCTTCTATTGTTGCTTTGCAAGAATGTGGCTCCCCATCCTCTGCGGTGGGGAGGAGCGTGCTAGGGTTCAATAGGCCACACCGCTGAAGTTCAATGTTAGGTTGTGAGAGCAAAAGTGACACTAAGGTAAGATGTCTTGTATGTGTTAAGAATGGAAGCGGTGTCTGCAACAAGATTAGAGACACAGAATGAGGAACTTTAAGTATGAGGGGGTGACAAAGTACCAATTCTGCTGATACCTTTACTGCTTCTGCAGCAGCTGCACATGCCTGTAAACACTGTGGAAAGCCAGCTGCTACTGCATCTAATCGTTTTGAATAGAATGCTAACGGTCTCTCTTTTGCTCCGAATGGCTGTGTTAATACTGCTTTCATATAACCTTGATTAGCATCTACACATAGGGTGAATGGTTGTTGATAATCTGGTAGAGCAAGGGTCACATTGGTTTGCAACATTCTTTTTAAATTTGTAAAAGCATTTTCTCCGTCCTCAGTCCATTGTATTTTGTCCTTTAGAGTCATCTCCTTCCCGTATATTAAATTTTGCAAAGGTTGAACTAGAAAAGCATAATCTGGTAACCATTCTCTACAATAATTGCAGAGCCCTAAAAAGGACATCATCTGTTGTTTAGTCTGTGGTTTAGGTGCTTCCTGTATAGCTTGTTTCCTTATCTCTAGCAGCGAGCGACCTTTTTGTGAAAGGTTATGCCCTAAATAGACAACTGTCTTTTTGCAATACTGCAACTTCTGTTTAGAAGCTTTATGTCCAGTATTGTATAAATGCTGAAGCACAGTTAGGGTAGTTTCTTTGCAATGTTGTTCTGAATCTGCTGCTATTAAGATATCATCCACGTATAGTAATACCTGACTATGTGATGGTATTTCACAGGTACTCATAGAGTATCTAAGGGCCATGGTATATACATGTGGACTTTCAGAAAATCCCTGAGGGAGTCTAGTATATGTATATTTTTTCCCTTTATAGGTAAATCCAAATAAATGTTGAGAATCAGGGTGCAATGGTACTGAGAAAAATGCATTACTAAGATCCACTACTGAGAAGTAGCTTTTATCAGGAGTCAATGAGTTGAGCAATAAGTGTGGGTTAGGCACGTCTGGTGCTGCATGTTGCACTATGTTATTAACCGGTCTTAAATCCTGCACCATGCGCCATTTCCCTGTATGTCCCTTCTGGACTGGAAAGATAGGAGTGTTGCAAGTGGCTTCAGGAGCCTCTCGCAATATTCCTGATGCTAACATGTCTTGCACTACAGGGGCTATACCTTTTTCTGCTTCAGGTTTTAATGGGTATTGCCTAACTACCGGACGGTGTTCTGATTTCACAATTACTTTGTAAGGTGGAAACCCCTTTACCAGCCCTACATCAGTGGGGGAGGACGACCACAACCCTTCTGGGAGGCGATCTAGATCTGGACATGATCCCTCCTCCAGGGTTGAAAAAATTTGTCAGGTTGGGTCCTTTAAGTGTGTGGTGGGAGTGGTTTGAACTCTCCATCCCAAAGGAAACCGCCACACATTGTGTTTCTCATCATAGCTCCAACAGGAGCCAGATACGGGTTGGTAGTCATTGTAACTGTGCATAGAATCTCGTAAGAACATCTCTACATCTCTCCACTGCATCTGGGGTGGTTTTGAAAGAGATACGTGTGGTGTTCTCTCTCTAAATACAGCCTGTTGCTTGTTAGATAAAATGACTGAGGCTGCTGAAAACCCAGTGGTGGGGTTAACATACATATGTTGTAAGGTAATACAAGTGTCTTGGAGGGCATGAAACGTTTTGTCATAGACATAATCTGGTCCAAGGGTGTCTTTGTACCACATAGTGACGTGTAAGGCATCGTCAGGCATGAACTGGGCCTGTCTAGGGGACTGCTTTTCTCTAGTTTTCCGCAATAATTCTCGTGTCTGTGCAGTTCCCCCTAGGTCCAGAGACCAGTAATATTGTGGTGTTGTGGTTCCTTGCACAACATAAGCTTCTTCATTTACGATTGCTTTCATGCCAGTGGCTGTGGCAACCACGCTAATGCCCATTTGTACCATAAGGTCTCGGCCTAACAAGTTAACAGGACAAGAAGGGCTTATTAACACCTGTGCTTGACATTCAAGTCCAGTTTCCTTATCTTTTACTGCAACTGGGTTTGTTAACTGATGTCTGTCTGTCTGACCTCCTGCCGTTTTTATATTTATGACTGATGAAGAATATGTGACTCCGGGAGGACTGGAGGTTAGGACAGTCCTACATGCTCCAGTGTCACACAGACATTCATATACTTTGCCGTTTATGACTAACTTCCGACTTGGCAAGGTTTCCCACTGCCTTTCTGCTAATAACTGACACACTGCTTGTAAATCTATTTCCTTATCTAAAAGGTCTTGTAAAGTGACCTCCGTTTCCTTTCTTAAAATCACCTCTGTTTTGCCTCGGATGGTGTCGGTAACAGGGGCCTCCGAGGGGGGTCATTGATCATTGTTTTCAATGGAGTTTGGGTTATATGGTTGTTTCCCTACTCTACAATTCCTAGCTAAGTGTCCAGGTTTCCTGCATGTCCAGCAAATGTTATCTTGCTGAGACGAATTCCTGTAATTGTTTCTGAAAACACCTCTCCCCCTTCCTCGGCCTCTTGACCTTCCTCTGAATCCTCCCCTCCCCGGAGGATTCATTTGCACTAGCGCTACTACTTCTGAGGCGCTGAATATTGTGTCTGTCTTTTCCTGTTTCTGCGCTTTCTGCGCGTGTTGAGCATATTATAGTGCTTGTTGGACTGAACCAGTATTCTGATGTACCCAATGTTTGTCAAGATATTTTCGCAATTCGGGCTTTAGGCCTGCGACAAAAGCTCGTTTTAGCTGTTGTTGGTACACTCCTACTGCCTCTTCATCAAATGGGATCCCTGAGTTTCCTCTAAATACAACTCTCATTCTATCCATAAAATCCTCAGGTTCCTCTCCATCTTTTTGTTTACATTGCGCTATTCGTCCATAGTCTGCGCGTCTTACGAAGGCTGTCTCTACCCTGTTTCGCAAGTCTCGTAATGCTTGTATGAGTTCCTGCGAGTCATGTGCTAAGACTTCATCATTATTACCATGTCCTGTGAAGTCTCCCGCTACACGTCCCCATTTATGGGTAAACAACTGTCTGAGACATCTATACATTTCCCTGCCGTTCAAATGAAAACTACTTTGTAATTCTAGGATGGCAGTCCAAAACTCGGGTACCCCTTCTTCAACCGGGGGTATTCCTTTTAAAGCCGCTGTTCTATCCTCAGCGGTCCAGGGTCTATATACTAACATAGTTTCGGGTCCTGCATTATTTGGGCCTCGATTTGGATTTGCCACTTCTACGAGTGGACACACCAAATCATTCTCCCAGTCTTCCTGTTCTGTGTCATTTTTTGGATGCCAGCGTACTTTACTTGTCTCCAGATCCTTTAACGGATACAGAGAAGGGTTAGACCCTCGGGTCATCATTCGAGATGATTCCCCTCCTCCTATTTGTCGTCTATTTACAGCTGGAACTGGTGCAGGCGCAATCATTGGAATTTGTGGGGGCAGTAAGGGAACTGGAGCGGCAGAAGATTTTGTTGCCGTCTCCTCATCTAGTGTAATTAAAGTCGCCTGTAATTTTTTCTCCTTATTTCCCTTTTTTTGCTGTCTTTTATTATCTCTTAATTTACTCTGTTCTAACCATGCATCAGAAAAAACATATTCTTTTTTTCTGTCTTTACCTTCTTTCTTATTGGTAGTCTGTAACATCTCCAGTTTTAAGTTTCCCTGTAATTTTAATATATCTGGAGTGTGGAGTTTTCCTTCAAACCCATGTTTTTTTCCTCCATCTCTGACTACTTATTTGTCCTGATCCTGGCTTATATCCTTCCATAAACTTCTCATCTCCCTCTAGTTCCATTTGTTTACTTTGATTCTTCCCCATTGTTACCTTTTAATGGATACACTACAAAAAATAAAAAATCCTAAAAGCAAGTCTCTGGCATGAGACCTCAGGAGGACACTAACACGGCCTTCTACTGCTCCCTATTAGAGCAGCGGTGTTAGTTTTCAGGGATGAAACCCGTCCTTGATCCTTCAGTCACCAGTATGTTGTTGCTTTTAGGGTGGATCGTGTAGGTTAATCTAAAACCTATAAAAACACATCCACATACAACACTGTATATATTTCCAACAACGCCTACTTTCTCTCCCGGTTAATTTCGGCTAACCTCAACCACATGCATGTCTTGGCCACCTACTTATTTAGGTGCCGTATCTCTCACTTGGCCACCTACTCACTTAGGTGCCATATCTCTCACCTGTATAGTGTGCTCTCTGATCCGTCACCGAGGTCCTTCAGACATCACCAGACGTCGAGCGCAGTTCTAACCACCGGCCTGATGACGAATTCACATCACAGGTCTTTCTTGCACCCGACTTCGAGTGGCTGTCGACAGACTTCGGTGTCGCTTCTCTCGGCGTACTGGAGACGTCTTCGGGGTTCCTCGGATCCGGCTCGAAGGACCAAATTCTATGTTGGGGAAAGCGCCCGGCGTTTCCACCCCAACTCCACATTTATGAGACACACACAGGTTACAGTTTTACTTGCAAGGGTACCCACACTCTCTGCAATGCAAACTACAGCAGAATGTGTTACAAAGGGTGGTTCCCCTTGTCTTCTTTATTTATAGTCAATGGGGGGCGCAAGAGAGGGAAGTGAGATTCTTATCTAAGTAGGCAGCTGTTAACCACCTACTTAGAGTACAATAGCTAAGAGTATGTGGCTAGAAGATAAGAAATAACGTATACATATATATTTACACTCATTGCTGATCATACAGAAATGATTAACAACTGTTTCTTCAACCTAACAGTCCCAAACACTTTTCCTGCATCAAAAGTCAAACTAGTCCCTATTCCTGCCATGAAAGGTTCACATAATGTCACCGATACCTGAACCAACCATGTTTATCAGAGGATGCCAACCCTTTGGCTGCAGCTTTCTCTGCACACGCTGAGAGAGTCTTCAGTGTAGCAGGAAAAGATTTCAGGCCAGAAGATTGCAAATTAAATCATGAAACCTTTGAAGATATTATGCTGAATAAATGTAATAATAATGAAAAATTAGCAATGTGTATTGGAATAAAGCATAATTGTATTTGCCATGACGTTTTGCTTTTCGCTGTAGTGCTATGGTTGAACGGAAAAACTTACTTTTGTGTGCATAAGAAAATAAATAGGAGGAACTACGAAACCAAGTAATTCCTTTTACTATGTATACTTTTTCTTTAATGTTAAAAGATAGACAAACTAGTAATGGGCAAACAGCTCTTCGGCTCTTGAATTAAATTATGCAGGTACTACAGCAAAATGCTCAAAAATACCAAAACACATCAAGAGCTAAATATGCAAAAACAATAAATACCTTCCTGTGGAAAAGGGGCAACATAAACCAAATGTAAAGTCACGAAAATCATGAAAATATAAAGTACACTTTACACACTTCATTTCTTTGAATTGAAATTAATTATATTCATCTACCTTCATACATTAATACAAGACATTATATGATTATAATGTTTGTTATTATCATATAATTTTTATTTAGGTATTATGTAGGTGCAGTTAATGTATAGTGTTACCTGATATATACTAATAAGCAGTAATACAATAAAAAGAGAGAAGAATGTCAGCTGTTCTCCAAGAAGTTACTGATTTCTTGGATGGCTAGAAGAACATCGATTCAGTTCCCAAAAATCTGTAAGAACAATTTTTGAGGATCTGTATTTTCCATTGTTATTCTCAAAGGGCTGTCATCATGACTATTTTGCTTTTCAGGTAAAGACTCCAACAGCAGGACTGTGGTACAGCAGCCTGTGTCTGACACATTGCAGCCAGGAGACTCTGTGAGCCTGCAGTGTACGATAGAGACTGGGAGCTGTGCAGGAGAACACAGTGTTTACTGGTTCAGACATGGATCAGGAGAATCCCTTCCTGGAGTCATTTACAGCCCTGGAAACAGCAGTGATGAGTGTGAGAAGAGCCCTGAGGCTGGATCTCCTACACGGAGCTGCGTCTACAGCCTCCCCAAGGGGAACCTCAGCCTCTCCGATGCTGGGACTTACTACTGCGCTGTGGCCATGTGTGGGGAGATGCTGTTTGGGAACGGCACATAGCTGGATATAGATGGTAACACCCAGTGTGGGGAGATGCTGTTTGGGAACGGCACACAGCTGGATATAGATGGTAGCACCCAGTGTGGAGAGTATATCTGCTTCAAAGTTTTATTTAGCTTATTCTGCTATTAAGACATTTATTTCTTTTTTTAATGTAATGAATTTTCTAATTTAAGTGCTTAAATTAAATTACACAGATGTTAATTTAATAATTATCCATCCATCCATCCATTTTCCAAACCGCTTATCCTATTGGGTCGCGGGGGGTCCGGAGCCTAATTTAATAATTATTTCAAATATTAATATCCATCCATCCATCCATTTTCCAAACCGCTTATCCTATTGGGTCGCGGGGGGTCCGGAGCCTAATTTAGTAATTATTTCAAATATTAATATAAATTGTTAAAATACAAAATACTAGAAGTTCATGTTAAAAATGGACTATTTACAAAACAACTGCTGTAATGTGTTATCGATTTGATCTTTAACTAATGTAATGTAAGCAAATGGGAAATGTGTCTCTATATCATTATGCTGAAATCTATCTCTTTGTTACAGGCTTTCAGAAGCTGCTGGATCCTCTTCACTCTGGCTTGCTGATAGTTTTATCTTGCAGCATTATTCTGAACGTTGCTCTCATTTGTATAAGATGTAAACTGACCTGTACACACTGTGCAGGTACGCTGCCCGGCTTTATGCACTCAGAAGGACAAAATGTAGATTTTAACAAATTATAGAAATATAAAATTGTTTTATGATAGATAACATTTTCATATTAAAACCACTCTTGCAGGTAATACAGTTTTAAAATCCATTATTAAATCTCACCTTATTTATATAAACCTTTTTGTACTGTAAGATTTACATTTTTGTATTATATCTTTCATATTTTGCAAAATCTATTGAAATATACATGTTGCAATAAGTTGCATATCAATAACTTTTATTACCAAGATCTCCTTTATAGCAATTTTATTATATATGATATATGAGAACAAATGACACGTATCCAAACATGCACACTTAAATTGACAGAAGTCATTTTTACTTTCATTTTTGAGACAAAAAGGATGTTGATTGCTTGAAAATTCGGAATGTTATCTGACCACGGTATGATACCGTGCGAAATTAAATAATATATTGATGTGTTATATATTTTAAACAGATGAAAAGAACAGTGATATATCAAAAGTGGAATGGTCACGCAAGCAAGTATGTAATAAATATTTCAAATTACAAATCGTCAGTAAAACAAATGAACCTCAGACTGATTTCCATCCTGGGATCAGCATTTTAAGTGCTATTTGTGAAAATAGGTAATAGCAAACCGATTTGATCCATCCAATTCTGCCATCTTTGTCTCCACAGTGCCATGACGAGGACACACTGAATTACGCTGCCCTGAACCTTAAGAAGCCAAAACCCAGGAGACAGAAGAAAGACGGGAATAATGACACTCTGTATTCTGACCTCCGCTACAGAGATTATGAATAAAGATGCTTCTCATTCATGTCAGTCACACAGAGTGTTCAGGGTGTAGCTTTAATAATGTTCAGAGGAGGGCAGGGGAGCCAGTGCTTCTGAGACTGAATCACGGGATTTTACGGAGCACCGGTGCTGAGTTTGGTGTCAGTGTGTTTGGGGCGCATTTTTACTGGAAGTGCAAATGTTCAAGCCAGACTGGGGGCTGAGGGAGGGGGAGAGGGGAGCCACAGAGATTATTTCTTCATGGCATGGGGGGGAATAAGCGGCTTTAATGTTGTGGAAAGGCTGAGTTGCTGCAATCAGTTCTTTGATGTCACACATGCTTACTTGTCTCCCTTGTGTACCATGCTGAATGGTTTGGGGCAAACGCACAGGGACTGATCGATTATATTAAACAGATGAAAGAAACTGAATGAAAATTTCAAGTGTTCTTAAATTACGTTTTTCATTTAATTGTGTGTTCTGGATGTATTTTTGAGTATATACATGTACCTGTATATGTACCTGTATATATACCTGTGTCGTTAATAACGATGTGGATAATTAAGAAAGAGGAGTTTTGTTTCTTGCTCCCTGTCTTGTTACTTGGCTCACAAACATACACACACATAGACACACACACAAACATACACAGACACACAAACACACACACACATAGACACACACACACACAAACACACATGCACACATGCACACACACACACTGCTACGGCTCTGTAAGAACACTACCATGCTCTTTTGTGTGAGTGGGGTGGGGGGTGTTAAATAAGATGAAAATGACAATGGCTGTACTTTTGTTATGTCAGTTGTGTTTCTATAGTCATTGTATCATATTCCACAAGCTTTTTATTCTACAAGATGTACAAGCCAGTCAGTGTATTCAGTGGGGTGTTCAGGAGTCATTAGGTTCTGAAAAATGTCTTGCATTTAAAACATAATGTACTTTTGAATACTTAAGTATTTTTAGATGCAAATACTCCAGTACTTTAACTGAAGTAAAAAATTAACTGAAAAACTTTGAGTATTATTTGACGAGGAGTATCTATACTTAACTCAAGTAGTGAAGTTGTGTACTTTGTCCACCTCTGTCCAAAAGTGACATACAGCTGTAAGCTGTTTGGGTTTGTTTGTCTGCTGAGTGCTTCTCTGCAGTGCTGCAGATGTTTCCACTGGTTAGATGCAGCTCAGGAAGACTGACCCACTGACTGCACTGTGCTGGACTCACTTTGCAAAGAGTAAAAACCACACAGACAGAACAATATCTGCTTCTTGTAAGACCCTGTTTCCTCTCTACCTCACCCAGGTCACGCTTTCAAGTATTCAGCCTAAGTTATTTTATCCAAACAAGCCACCATTATTATTCATGCAGCTGGACATTTGACTGGAGCACATGATTGCTACATATCACTACTGTACATGGAACGGAATGTACAGTTTTCACAACAGAACTTTAGAAAAGCAAAATTCTCATCAGTCCACATCTCTAACCACCACACATCCTAGGGCTCCCATTTATAATGGTACATTTTTGTTTTATTCACATTCTTTTTCATCACACAGATAAACACCATCCATTAATCTTACAGCATGTATCCTGGTCAGGGTGATGGGGACGACACCACCTATATCGAGTGTGATTTAAGGCCAAGACCTTAAAAGGGAGAGTCAAGACTGAGGCTTGTTACAAGAGCAGTGGGGCACAAAACAACAAACAACATCATTATGAATGTAAAATAAATGGATGTATATATAAATATAGGGTAATAATAGAAACAAAAAATAAGAATATATTACATACAGAGGAATATTATAGGAATATTAAAATTAACTTATACACAATCCTTAACTTATACACAATCCTATTGCATGTAACATTATTGCTCATGTGCCAGATATTAGCCTCCCAAAGGAAGCTGCCACACAGGGCATAATGCACTGGCTCAATGCAACACTGCACATCAGTGAATAAGGAGGAACAATATTGCAGATCAGCAGCAGATAGAAACTGTATCAGAAGACAGTGAACAGGGGAAAAGTTCAATGAGCAGAGTGCAGATTATAAAGCCTGACTGCTGTGGGGCCCAATGACCTGCGGTACCGTTCTGTCACACGCCGGGTGTCTGAGTCTCTTACTGAAGGAGCTGCCCTTACGGGCCTCCATAGTCTGCTGGGGGGGTGAGAGGTGTCACATAAAATTGATGACAGCCTTGTTATCAGCCTGCTCTCATCCATCTACTCTACAGTGCCAAGGGACGCTCCTCCCTGATGATGAGAGGAGTCTAAGCATGTGGACATTTGGGATAATGTGAGTTCAGAACTGGATGGTCAGCTGTACGACTTCCAGTCTGTAGGCAGACTCATCACCTTCAGTTATGATGGCAAACACAGTAGTATCACCTGCAAAATTCAGGATCTTCACTGGAGCAGCAGTGATTTGTGTAGAAATTGAAGAGAAGAGGGAGAGCACAGAGCCTGGAGGAGCTCAGTGCTGAGGGTCAGCGTGTCTGATGTGTGCTGTAAGCATACAGATGTCCTGCATTTGTGGAACATTTTGTTTGTGCTGCTGTTTATATGTGTTGTTGACGCTGCAGTCAGTAATTTTCCACTAGCAGTCTCACCTCTGCATTTTACAGGAAGACTGACCGACTGAGAGCAGGGTGTTTGTGTCTCTCTTCTCAGTGAGCGAAAACCACACAACCATCAGGTCCTCAGCTCAGGCCCACTGCTTCACTAGAAAAACCACAAAGGGTATTTTTATCTAAAAGTGGGTGAGCAAGTGAGATGTTATTGACAGCATGAATTTGTCTACTAACATTTTAAATTCAAACCTAAAAAGCAGTATGTCCAGGATGTCAGTAATTACATTTAGTCAGTATGAACAATTTGGGTGCAATAATATAGAATAATGTAGAATTTTGCATAATTCAGTTAATACCAGTAAGATACCGATCATTAACACTATAAGGTCATGTTGCTGAATCTCATTGTTAAAGTTAAATGAATCTACGCATTTTTATACACACAAGACTGTGCTTAGTTCATCTTTCAGTCAAAATCACACAGTGAGGCAAATCTGACCATCTTAATTGTTTTTGCTTGTGTGGAATGGCATCCCATGCAGGCCTGTGCTCTGTGCTTCCTGGGACAGGTCCCACCCTCTCCAGACCCCGATGAGAATTAGTAGTCGCTGGATAAAAGATTGACAAAAGATAAAAATACAAAAGTCATTCTTGCTGTCTAACCTCTGATTACTGCATGACATTTCTGATTTCTGATAACTGATAAGTAGAAAATATGTTTAGTCTCTTGCTTGGTGGTAAGAAAAAAGGAGAACCACAAAGAGCACAGTCATTTTCAAGGTTATTTCTCACTGGTCAGTGTGAAAGGCTGCGTCATTAATATAACGCCGGGCTCAGCACAGTGACTGCACCTGCGCTGCACTGTAGAACACAAGCCAGGCTGCAGACCATCAGCCCTGAAAGTTAAAACAGGACTCGTATGTGTGTCATGTGGTGTTTAATAAAAATTTACAGGACAGAACATAGTGGATTCAGTTTCCTTTGCTCTTACACTCCCAGTCCAAAGTGTGGCCACGACTGCTGTCAATGCATCTGTCTCTTTTTTCACCTTAATTTTTCACCTGTGTTATTCACCTTAATATCAAAAGGCTCCAAAGCAGTACAGTAATGCAGAACAAATATTGTAACTAACAAGGAAGTGGGGAGGTAATGGACAGAAGTGTTGGTTTTTGGTAACTCCACTCCTCTGACCTCCACTGTAATTTTAGGTTCCTTGGAACAATATTGTAAACCAGTCATCACACACCTAGGGGTTAAAGTCGACACCAACCTTAAGTTTGACACTCAGATAAGGTTAGTTGTCAAGTCAAGCTTTTTACAATTGAGGCAGTTGGCCAAAATAAAGCCAATTCTTTCTAGGCAGCACTTTGAGACAGTAATCCACTCTTTTGTCACTACTAGTTTGGACCACTGTAACGCCCTCTATGTTGGGGTTAGAGGCTCCACTATTGTTCACCTCCAGAAGGTTCAAAATGCTGCCGCACATGGAAATATGAGCATGTCTCCCCCATTTTAGCCTCACTCCACTGGCTGCCCGTACATTTTAGGATTCATTTTAAAATTCTGTTATTTGCTTTTAAAGCCCTCAGTGGTCTTGCTCCATCTGACCTGTGTGAGCTGCTTCACCCTTACACCCCCACCCGCTCTCTCAGGTCAGCTGATCAGCTGTTCCTGACGGTTCCTAAGACTCAGCGTGAGCTTAGAGGGGATCGAGCCTTTGCAGTCGCAGCTCCTAAAATGTGGAATGACTTGCCTTTTCACATTAGAGAGGAATCCCCTCTGTCCGTTTTTAAATCTCTTCTAATCTCTTCTCCTTCACCTTTGACACATTGTGAGATGTTAATTTTAATAGTAAATCTTATTTTAATCTTAGCCTTTTCTTTATTAATTAATAGATTTTTTTAAATTTTTATTAATGGCCTTTTACTCACATTGAATGTTTTGGTTTTTATTAAATTTCTTTTACTTCGTTTTTAAGTGTGTGAATGTTTTTATTTATTCCTTTGTGCAGCACTTTGGTCCATAAGGTTGTTTAAAGTGCTTTTCAAATAAAGAGCTGGATTGGATTACATTGGAAGATGGCTCAACAAATCTCTTTCACAGAATGTAAAATTCGACAGAGGGCGCAAGGTGACATTCTGTCAGGGGCCCAGAATTTTTAGCTACACCTCTGTGTTACTGTGTTTTTTTTGTTCTAGCCATCAATAACTCTGGAGTTGCTATATCGCCACCTGGTGGTGAAAAGATCAGACAAAAATATGTACACATGTTACCAACAGTTTGAAATTGAAGTGCAGAGTTAACAGGTTTAATTAATCGTCCCCACGGATGCCAGTCATGAAATTTGAGAATTGCAAATTAAAACACAGGAAAAAATCAGGAACACTACAAGATAAAATATTTAGCAAACACTCAATGTGCATCCAGGGTGACAAGGGACAACTGGAGGATGATATGACAATCTGACAGTGACATTCACAGCACTTTATATGTTGCCAAAAACAGAAAAGGGGATTAAAATCAAGAATCAGAAATCATGTATGAGGGTGGGGCTGCTTGGTGGTGCAGTGATTAGCACTGTTACCTCCCACCACTGGGACTCAGGTTCGAGTCTCCGCCTGGGTCACATGTGTGGGGAGTTTGCATGTTCTCTCTTGCTAAATTGGCCGTAGGAGTGCATGTGTGTGTGAATGGTGTGTGAATGTGCCTTGCAATGAGCTGCCCCCCCGTCCTGGGTTGTTCCCTGCCTCGTGCACAGATCCTTCCAGGATAGGCTCTGGACCCCCCGCGACCCAGTAGCATAAGCGGTTTAGACAATGGATGGATGTATGAGGGTGAGTCACAATGACGACAGCTGCTCTGTTGACTTGGTCCCAGGAGTCGTCAGCGTTGGTCTGCCGGGGCCCCCGTCCTGTCTGTGGAAGCACCCGTCTTGTTGGCTGTTCTCTCTGCCTGGGCCCCCTCTCCTGCTGCCTCACGTTTGGGTTGAAGTGGCTCCCCAGTGCTTCTGTAAAGCTCTTTGTGTATCTTAGAAAAGGGCTGTATAAATGTAACATTCATTCATTTATTCAAGGTCCCAGCCAGAAGAGTGCAGTACTACACTGTCCCCCACAGCCTGAATCAGCTGGATGTTATAGGATTAAGACACTTCCTGCATTAGGCCATTTACCCTCAGTGTATTTCCATACCCTGACAGGATGGATGACAATACTATGGCCCTAATTTTCAATACACAGTTTTCACAGGAGTCTCACCCTCATCCACATTCTCTGCATTCCTTATCTCATGCTTCTTTGCCACCCGCATCTCCTCTGCCTGCTTTGTCTCATTTTCCCACAATTGAAACACCGTCCAATTTGTCTCTGTTTTAGTTCTACCACATTAGTCCCTGAGCAACCAGTCTGATCCCGTTCCTCTAATTTCAGATGCATCTGGCTTATCTGATTGGGACTGAAGCTGCTGTTACTAGGAAAACCACATTCGTCCCACTGGGGCAGGTCTGACACCGCGTCCTTCCCATATGTCTCCCATAATTGTTGTACAGAATTTCAGCTGGAGTTCTTTCCCAGAAGCAAGTAATTTCACTTTAGCACCTGTTCAGTAAAAGTCAAGTAGGTCTTTAATGTTATTTTTAACTTTACACAGTTGAGTATAGTACAGTTACAAAAGAAACTGTTTCCCTCGGACCAAGGTGCTACTTAAATTAACAGAAGACTAACACATACCAACCTAGCAACATACTGTATGGTGCATAATGAGCAAAAACTGTGCAAACATTGCAGGACAGTGCAAAAAGAGAGGACAACTGACACCAACGAGCACAAACAGCACAGTAAACCCAGTACTGAGAAGGCGCAGTTTGGTTGTCCAATGAGGTAGCAATAAAAATAAATAAAAGTAACTGTAAACATGGCGACAATAAGATAAAAAATAGTAGTTAAATAATAAAGTGTGTTAATGAGTGTATGTGTGTGTGGTATCAGATTAGTCCCTGAGAGTTCAGTAGTCTGACGGCATGGGGGATAAAGCTGTTTGAGTCTGGCTGTGAAGGCCCGAATGCTCCGGGACCTATTTCCAGAAGGCAGGAGGGTGAAACGATAATGTGAGGGGTGGGTGGGGTCATCCACAATGGTGGTGGCTTTGCGGATGCAGTGTGTGGTGTGAATATCTGTGATGGAGGGGAGAGATATGTTAGGGTTATCTTCTTCTGAAGATGCGCTGGAAACAAACCAGTCTCTGAACACAGAACAACACAGACAGCTGTGATGACGTTTTACTTGCTGCAAGGTGTAGGGAATCCACTTGCAGAGTCTCCGCAGTTTCAGCAAAATGATGGTTTATTGAACAGCAAAAATAATACAATGTAATACAGTGTAGAGACACACCGGGTACTGAAAGGCAGCTCAGATACAAATTGAAGACAGTTCTTCACCCCCCTTTATACCCAAAAAGGCCCTCCCCACCAAGGTGTTGTGTGTAGGTGTTGTGAGTGAATTTACATATAAAGAGTGACCCCCTGGAGTGTGAGGATCCTGAGACAGGGACGGGACAGGACAGGGTGGAGACTTTTATGATCATTGTAATTCAATTCTTATCACCTTATCTTATCCTTATCACCATAGTGGTGCCAACTGGAACCCCCATTCTCTCCCTGGCTTCCCCCATGATCATAAATTCCTAACATTGTCTGCATTCAAATGATCAACCAAGAACCTTGGGACATTTTTACCACTTTTCCTTACAAAGGGAAGCCCGGTCCTGACCTCGAGGTGTCAGCCTCTCAGTCGAACTCAGCCAACTTCGAAAGAGTAACTCCCCTCGCAGTGTCTTTTATTGAGGTACACAAACAGGATATGCAACTGACATTGAACATTGTTTGTCACCATATATGGGGTGGAAATATTCAAGCGACAGTTCTTGAGACGTGTTATTGCTCAATTAAGATCAAGCTGCGGCAGGGTGTTGTTTCTAAGCGTCTAGCAAAATGATGATAAAAAAAGTACATATTTCTCTAACACGATACTCCCAATGATTTTCTCACCTGTCATCACTATCTGTTGTAGGGACTTGTGATCTGAGGCGACACAGTTCTCAAAGCAGACCGTGATGCAGCTGCTCAGGGTGCTTTCAACAGTTCCCCAATAGAGTGTGAGAATGGGAGATGGGCTTTTCTGAGCTTCCGTGGAGAGTAGAGGTGCTGCTGTGCTTTCCTTACTATGGAGCTGATGTTGAAGGACCTGGTGAGATTCTCCGCCAGATGGACAACAAGGAATCTGGTACTCTCTACGATCTCCACAGATGAGCCATCGATGTGCAGCAGAGAGTGGTCACTCTGTGTTTTGTGTTCTTCTAACGTCAACAACCATCTCTTTGGTCAACATTCAGAGACAGGTTGTTGGCTCTGCAGCAGTCCGATAGTCATCACACTTCCTCTTTGTATGCTGAGTCACCGTTTTTATTGATGAGACCCACAACAGTCTTGTCATCTGCCTGATGTTGATGATGGAATTCGAAATGTGCATTGCTGCTCAGTTGTGAGTCATCGGAGTTAACAGCAGTGGGCTGAGCATAAAGTCCTGGGTTCCTGCTACAGCGTCTGAGCAGTTGCCTTCGTCGCCCATAGCTCCTGCGCAGCCCGAGCAGCCGCCTCCGCTGCCCCCTGCGGCCCCAGAGCCCGAGCAGCCGCCGCCTGCTTTGCCCGTAGCTCCTGAGCAGCCGCCTCCGCTGCCCCCTGCGGCCCCAGAGCCCACGCCCGAGGCGCTCCCTCCGCCTCAAATGACTGTGCCCCCTGGGGCTCTTGTTCCTGGCCCCACTCCTGTCCCTGACCCAGCTCCAGACTTTCCTGCCCTAGTCCCCGAGGAGGTCCCGGACAGTCTGACCACCGTGTGTGCCACGCCCCCTGATTATCCACGTGTGCTTCCCTGATCGTACCCAGCTGTGTCCGATTATTTTCAATCAGTCCTGTCTATTTGAGTTCATGTCTTACTAGAGTTCAGTGTCCGTCATTGAAGTCCGTCTGCGTGAGATGTTTCCTGCACCCCGTGTTCCTAATAAATCCCCGTATCCTGCCTGCCTTGCCTGTTTCCTGCCCGTCCGCCGCTCCCGTTAAATGGCGATCGTGACACAAGGCACACGCACATCAAGTACCAATGCAGCAAATACAGATGAACAATTTAGGAGGAATACTAGTCAAAGGAAGGAAGAAAAGCAGCCCACCCTATCTCATGGTCACGGACACAAACATCAGGGAGTGTTATGAAGAAGACATCACACTTAACACCATTGGTTTTATGCAGTGAATTACACCAGAGAGAGTTTTTACATTCTAGCTGTGTTACGTAACATTCCTCAGCCTTCAGGTTTTTTCCACACAATGCACGACATGCAGGGGTGCCAAACAAAACAGCGGAACTGCAGTGTAGCCAATTATTTGTTTCAGTAGTTTTAAGAAAACTAGAACATAAAATGTTTGTTTTACTTAGTCCACAAAAGAGTTTTTACCTATCTTAGTGTATTTTACATCACATACACTCTCGGTCCGTTGTGGAGTCCATCCCACTGTAGTTGGAGAATGCTGCCATCAGTCGCTTGGTGTAGCACTCGCAGGATTTACCAGGCTCCTGTTTAAACTGATGCATCATGCCCCAGTCCATGCGCAGGAGGACCAGTCTCTGAAGGGCTGTCGCATGGTGAGGCCTGTTCTGCCTGGGGTCCAGCAGGTCACTGGCAATGTCCTTCAACTCACAGTGGGCTTGCGTTCATAGTGGGGTACCGCAGGGTTCGATTTTAGGACCACTATTGTTCCTAATTTACATAAATGATATGGATACCAATATATACAGTAAACTGGTGAAATTTGCAGATGACACCAAGGTGGGTGGTGTAGCAGATACTGAATTAGTGGCTCAGCAGCTACAGCGGGATCTTGATTTAATTAGTGACTGGGCCGATACCTGGCAGATGAAATTTAACGTCGATAAATATAAGGTACTCCATCTAGGGAGCAGAAATATAAAGTACAGGTATTTCATGGGTGTCACTGAAATAAAGGTAGCTGATCATGAGAAAGACCTTGGTGTGTATGTTGATGCTTCCATGTCCCATTCTCGCCAGTGTGGGGAAGCAATAAAAAAGGCCAATAGGATGTTGGGGTATATCTCCAGGTGTGTGGAGTTTAAGTCAAGGGAGGTAATGCTAAGATTATACAATTCCTTGGTGAGACCTCACCTAGAATATTGTGTGCAGGTTTGGTCACCATATCTTAAAAAGGACATTGTGGCCTTAGAAAAGGTGCAGCGTAGGGCCACAAAAATGATTCCTGGTCTTAGAGGAATGTCATACGAGGAACGGTTACTTGAGCTAAATCTGTTCAGTCTCAAGCAAAGGAGATTGAGGGGGGACATGATCCAGGTATATAAGATTCTAACAGGTTTGGATGCTGTTCAACCAAATAGTTACTTCAGCATTAGTTTAAATACACGAACTCGTGGCCATAGGTGGAAATTAGCGGGAGAACATTTCAAGCTGGATTTAAGGAAGCACTTCTTTACGCAGCGTGTAGAGTATGGAATAGTCTTCCTGATAATGTAGTGCAAGCTGAATCCTTGGGTTCCTTTAAATCAGAGCTAGATAAGATTTTAACGACTCTGAGCTATTAGTTTAGTTCTCCCCAAGCGAGCTTGATGGGCCGAATGGCCTCGTCTCGTTTGTATAGTTCTTATGTTCTTATGTTCAACTCCTTCATCTACAGTGTCAGATGAGCAAACCTTATCTCCCCCTTGAGGATTTGGACATACCAACATAGGGGCAAGAATTTCTGCTACCTCGTCCTGCTGCCTGAGCGTTTCGCCACGGCACTTCTTCACCGAGAAGGAGGTAGAGTCGGGTGCTGAATGGTTATGATCCTCGTCTGCAGGGGGGAGAGGGGAAGGGGCAGGGGAACCACTGGCTACTCCTCCCTCGGTGGCATAAGGAGGAAGCTGCTGTTTGGGCAGCAATGCTTGGGCAGGAGCCACACAGTTTATTTCTGGGTATCTAATTAGCGGACACCATTAGGTCCCTTCAGGGGCTCCACAGACAAACTCATTGACAAAATAGAATTGTCACAGAAAAATTCTTTGTCACATGCTCAGTCGACATGGACTGTGTGCTATTTACATATTTTTGGCACAAACGAAATCTCATATGCATATCGATGTATCTTTGGCACAAGTGGACCTCCATCACTTTAAAGAGGGTAAACTCTGATCAGGAAATTTACGACGTCAGAATAAACGGATTTTTTAACAGAAGTAACTGACATGCCCTAATAAGGAAATGCATACAATCAGAATACAATATCTGTGGTTTTTAACAGTGGTAACAATCTGATAATGAAAGGAATCAGATCAACATTTCTATAGCATGTAACAGAGCTTGCTCCCCTCCAGAACTCATTGTTCCAGTAGTTATCTGAAATCATCTGCAGGAGCTATTCTTTTATTTGTATATTAAGCATAATTATTCATGAATATTATTGATTATGTTTATTTGTTTAATGTTTTTATTTATTCGTATTTATTGTTTATAATATAATGTTATATAGTATTGCAACACTTGAAACGAGAGGTACTTGCCTGCCTTAGTGATATTTACTATTGTCTAAGTGTATTCCCACCTGTAGGAGGCAGCAATGGTTGTTATTAAAGGTGCTGAGATTACGCGGCTCAGGGCTGAAGGTGCAAAGTGAAACAGTCATTGACCGTATTTGCCATGTGTGATGGTGTCTGCATATCGGCCCTTTTGCGCCAAACAAACCAGTTCAAAGTACTGTGTGTTAAAATATCATATGAATAAATCCTCTCAAGAACTAAACTCAATATCGTATCCTCATCATTCAACGCGTCTGACTTTTGCACCTCTTACCACAAGGCAGTGGATTACATGGGGAAATTACAAACAAGGAGAATTTAATCTGTTTTTCCTCTACATTGTCGTTATTCAGAATATTACAGACTATGAACAAAAACGGACAATGTAAGAAAATAAAAAAATGTGTATGACAGAAAGCTAGAGTATTTTTGCAATGGTGAGCACTAGCTGGTTTATGTACTAGCTCACACTCAAGAAACAGCATAAATGCTACTCATACACAGTTGGGGGGCAGGGGTCAGTCCTTGTGCCTGTAATGAGGTCACCAGTTGAAACTAACCCAGCCTCAGCACGTCTGTGGGTCCTTGAGCAAGGCCCTTAACCCCCAGCTCCCTGGGCGCCCCAACAGGTAGCTGCACTTCGCGGACAACTTACTCCACAAAGAGTAAGTTGAGGGAGACATAAAAAACACAATTTCCCCACGGGGATTAATAAAGTCCATCCATCTATGGAATATTATTTAGCACTATATAACGCAGAATATAAGAATTACGATTTTATAAAAAGTATGCCAAATATCCATGATATAATCATTACAATGTAAACATTATAATGTAATCAACACAATGGAACCAACTGAGTATGTATTTGCACCTTTTGTTAGTCTGAGTTTCTGTTAGCTACTTTGTTAGTCCTGAATCTATGAATATTCACATTTTTATCGCGTATATTTTATCACTATGTAAAAGGACAAATATATTATCAACCTTTTAGTGAGACAATGTGTAAACGGCTGAAACTACCAAGGTTTACTACTGAAGGAAGGGATTCACCTGAGTTCACCAAAAGTTCATGGCTGAGTATTTTTAAAAAACCAAGTGGAGCTGCTCGCGCCACTATTATGTTCAACCGAGAGGCCAAACGGTAAAAGAAATGACTGTCAAACTTATCACCTAGGGGTAAATATAAATCTATACAAATATCACCTGCATGCACATTACTTCTTTTACAATAACCAACTCCTGATCCATACTGTTAGTCGTGAAAAAAATAACTATTGTGTACATAGAGGCCCTGTGTAAAAAGATAACTGCCAAGGAAAAGATCAAAAACATTTATTTCAAGGATTCAAAGTTTTTATGGTCATGTACAGTGTACAGTGCAGTTCTTATTTGATTAACTTGAATGTCTTCACAGACAAGACGATTAAACAAATAAAGCAGCGCAACATTATAGTAACTAACAACAAACAAAGCTCACGAGTACTATTACAATATTCATATCATTTATTTAAATTTAATTTTACCAAGTAAATTAATTGAAAAGCAGTTACCGCTTTACCTGCTTCTCGGGAGAAATAGCAGATATACAAACGTCATGTATGTAACTAAAATCTTAAGCCAATAAGGGCAAAGTTGTGTCGTAATGGAGGCGGATCCAGCCTGTGCAGCCTGCTAAGAGGTGCTGCCTGATGTGTCTTGCTCTCGCGGAGTTTTGGTACCATGTGACATGGTGACGTAATGCAACGGGCGATAAAAAATATAACCATGATGCATTGCGTCAGGACCAGAATGCATTGCTTTAAGCTAGCGCTGTATGTGGGTGCATGAAGTGGAAAGCACCCAATAATAAACATAACATTTTTTAAAAAATGTTTTCTTCACCGGTGCAGTGAATTTAAATAAAGAGCTATGATGGTGCTGCAAATGGCTTTGCATAGTAGTTAGTAGTAGCATTAGCCGCTGTGTGCGGCATTAGCTTTCTACAGTCCTTACAGATGGTTCGTGTTTTGTCTGTCTCCCTTTCGCCATTTATATTTTCCGCCGGGCACCCGAAATGCTGACACACAAAAGATTCAAAAGTGTCTGGGGTATCTACTATAGTAATTTAGTCAGATGCCGACATATTTACAGCAGCTCATTTGCAGCGCATTCGTGAAACGGCTTTTCGCTCCAACGAGAAATCTCGTCATGTTGTAATATCGCGAGATCTCGTGACACGCGTTTCACTCCCACTTCTTAGTAACAGTCATGATTTGATAAAGTGACAACCTGCGTAATAATTGGTAATACATAGAGTTTGCTATTGTTCAGGCTAGCAGACTGTTATGGCTTGAGGTTAATGGTGCCTGTTACTTGTGAATTTTCACATTTGCAGGGATCTTCTGCCTCGTGAACGTGAAACGGGTAATTATGCTAAAAGAAGAAAAAAGCAGAACTGCAATGTGTGTAAGGCTGGTGCTGATTTTTCAGTCTGAACACAGTAAAATTTATACAAATTACCTGTATTCAAACTTGTATTCTTTATATAGTTTGGTTAATTACTATTTAAAAGTTTTATCTGCGCTCCATTGTATAACTTATATTGGAGACTTGTATGTACTTTTCGATTGGAAATGGTTAGCTGTATACAGGGGCGCCGCTAAGGGGGGGAAAGTTGGGACAATTCTAAGGGCCCACGCCCTTTAGGGGCCCCCAGAGATCTGAATGGGTGTGGTAGGGGGGCCCAACCTCATATTTTGTCATAGGGCCCAAAATTGCTAGCGGCGCCCCTGGCTGTATATACTTTGAATATTTTTATGATTAATTTCTTTGTTTATTTAATTTGGCAACAGATCTGCACTTTTAGCAGTATTGCTGTCAATTTTTGTGAAAGTTGTTACTAAATAAAACAAAAGAAGCAGACTTGTGTAAATCCTATATTGGTCGTGTATTCTTCCTGTAGCGTAGTGACAGCTTTTTGTACGGAAGCCGTGAACGGCTGTGCTTGCAAATATATTTTCTTCTGAATAATTAGAAGGATAAGCATATTTTGTCGCCGCCGCGAGATAGTCATGCCATACACAGCTCTGCTCGTTTTTGTACTGTAACCGTGTTACTTAATTTGCGAATCCATGAATTTAACGTTGACATTAAGTCAACATTGACATTGACAACGTTGACATTAAGTGTTGCACCTATCTAGTGTTTTACCGTGAAGGGCATGTTATATCTTGTCTCTAAGTCGCACTATGGTCCAGGGGAATGCTATGTCATATTAGAACATGTGTCGATGATGTGGCAATATAAATATTTTAGAATACTGTCAGTTTTAGTTTCAGAAATCCATCATTTGAGAAAAAAGGCCAGTCACGACAAATATATATGGAATATAACAACAGAGGTTAGCTGTATTTGTTTAAGTGTAAAGATGCACATAGAAACATGCATGAGCTCATCTGAGAATAAACTGAATGCAATGAAGATTTGTGACTCCTGCTGGAAAATGCGAATAGTGGCAGGGTCTTCAAGCAGTACATTTGTCTGAGAGTCAGTTAATATTAGGAAAGGCACCGTTTTTTTTTTCAATGGCGCTAATTATCAAGAAGGAAATGGAGTACCCCAGTACCTGGTTTACGGGCACTGGAAGCTCCAGTATCAGTCAGACTTTCATGTAAGTATATGTGTGTTTAATGACTTGTGCATGTTTCATCTTTACCAGGGGCAGAGGGGAAACTCAATAAATAGCCTTCTCTCACACTTCCAGGCCTGCAGAACTGAGCATGTCCCCTGGTTTTGTGCATATGTCTGTAGGCTTTGAGTTTTTCCTATGGGGGCTTCAATTTCCTCCCAGAGTACAAATACGTGCAGATCAGTTGCATTGGGGAGTCCATACTGTGATGCTGAGTGGGTGTAGGAGGAGATTGAGAGATGAAACTCCGGATGATTTACTCCCTCGGCTAACTAACCAGAACAGGATCGTACCAATACCAAAATGATAAGTTTATAAATGTTTTTCACTACCCTGATTCATTCAGTTATTTCTGTTTGTTAATTCCATCCCCCAAGCAAATACATAAATAAACAAACAAATATTCAGGGGGAATGTGTCATAGGTGATAGAATCAGTGGATGAATCTAAAGAAAAAAAGTAATGATTTCTTTCTCTCCAAAACACAATGCACAAAACTCTTAAGTTAGGTAAGACATTGAAATTTTATGACAGTAGCATGATGCAGAGGAACAACAGAAGGAAAAATCTAACTAAACCTGAGTCAACTAGGACTAATTACACTAAATTAAGTGGAACACACAAAATACCTAAAACAACTTAATAAACAAGCAAGAAATATTACATTTGATTAACTATACTGATGCCTGAGGGAAGTTCTTGTGCATAATGCAGCAAGTATATACAGCTGCAGAGACACTACACATAGTGCAAATAAATTAAAAAGTATACAGTACACACACTGATTCCTGAAAAATCTAAATACCATGGAATACTAATGAAATACTGATGATGATGATAATAATAGAAATAATAATGAATTAGTTTAGGGTATTATGCAATTGACATGTACAATTAAAAAAGAAATTGCACCAGACATTTCCTGTGGCAAAGAAGGGTTGCTTTGTGCCACATTACTCAAGTCAATTCACTTTATTTTGTATAGTACATTTTCATAGCCTTACATTGTCTCAAAGCACTTTACTTTGTCCCTGCCCAATTGTCCCAGTGAGCAAGATCTAGCCTGAAAAATTAGAAAGCGACATTGGCAAGGATAAACTCAGTCATAGTAAGAAACCTTTGGAGGAACCAGAGTGAAAGGGGGAGCCCATCCTCCACAGGGCAGAAGTCAGGTTAACAAAGTCCTGATTTATATGGTTTATATGGTTCAATTAGTTAAGTCCGGATGTAAATACAGAATAACTGGCAGCAGGGCACACAGGAAAGACGTAAACAGGCAGGAGGGCAGGCAGGAGGGTGGCACAGGCAGGACGTAATGGGCAGGAGGGCGGGCAGGCAGGGCAGCACAGGCAGCCAGAACTGTTTTGCCACTGCAGTTTGTTTTACAATTTCATCTGCATTTGTTCCCCCAAGGTATAACAGCAGCTAATTTATGAACATGCTGCTTTTCAGAAAAGTTTAATTTCCAGGAGCATGACCAGTGCATACATTTAGTGTTGATGGTTCTTTGTAAAATGGATGTTCTGTACTTTTATTGATCTGTCCATCCATCCATCCATCCATCCATCCATCCATCCATCCATCCATTCATCCATTTTCTAACTACTTCTGATGAAGTTCCGGGTTATGAGGTATCCTGAAGCCCAGGCAATATGGGACAAACACACACATGCACACACATAGGGTATACCTATCCTTATGGGGCCCGCTCATTGACTTCTATTGGATAAATGCTAACGCTAACTATGACAATCTTAACCCCCACCCTGCCCTAACCATAACCATAAGTAACCAAGCAAAATAAAAGAGGTTTTGCATTTTTAGTTTTTCCACAGCAGTCACAGATTTTTATAAAATAGAGTTTTCCTGGTTTTCAGTTTCGTGGTCCCCATAAGGGAAAAAAAAAACAGGTATTTATCACGCTATGGGGTAGGATAGGTATACCCGCTCGCACACACACACACAGACATGCACACAAATGGATAGATCACCACAGTTACT
Source organism: Brienomyrus brachyistius (assembly GCF_023856365.1). Classification (NCBI taxonomy): domain Eukaryota; kingdom Metazoa; phylum Chordata; class Actinopteri; order Osteoglossiformes; family Mormyridae; genus Brienomyrus; species Brienomyrus brachyistius. Next base: position 1,318 of record NW_026043166.1, on the reverse strand, counting down.
ATGGATGTCGATCCTGCAATAATGAGACAGAACTATCATACTTAACAGGATCATATCCCTAGTTCTACATATGCATAATTATATTTAAAAAAGATCCCACGCACCCAGCACATGAGATGTTTGAACTTCTGCCCTCTGGTAAACGTTACCGCAGTATGCATTGCAGAACAACCAGATTTAATAAGAGCTTCTAACCCCAAAGCCATCAGAATACTAAATGCTAATGAACATACGTTTATGTGAAACCCTACTCTCTCTTACTCTCTGTGCACTTTATTACCACAACTGGTATTAAGTTTACTTTTTATTTATATAGTATAGTGCAATAATATAATCACGATTTGTGTGTGAGTGTGCCCTGTGATGGGCTGCCCCCCATCCTGGATTGTTCCCTGCCTCGTGCCCATTCCACATTCCGGGATAGGTTCCGGACCACCCGCGACCCAGTAGGATAAGCAGTTTGGAAAATGGATGGATGGATATAACTAACATAAGACAGACATTACACCTAACAAACAATAAACACGAAATAAAGGAGTGGATACAAAAAAAATGTAATGCAATGACCAGATTTAACACCTGGATTATGTCCCCCCTTAGTCTCCTTTGCTCGAGGCTAAACAGATTCAGCTCAGCTAACCTCTCCTCATTAAACATTCCTCTAAGACCAGGAATCATTCTCCCAGCCAAGCAAGCCTGAGTCCGGCTTCCACTCCCCCGATCCCCAGCAATGTTAACTTGGAAGGGCGTATTCTGTATGCACAACTGAGACAACCCAGGTGGAGCTCAGCTTATCGGCTGGCAAAATTGCCTTCAGGTATCACCCACCCTAGTGAGAGTCCAAGCTAGGGCCGTTCTCAGAACTCACCCTAAACGAAGTCCTGCTCAAAAGTTGTAATGACCGCCTGAGGTACCTGTCAGCCTTGCCCGTAATGAGTCAGTGGGTGTAGCCGGGCTGACACGCTTTTGGGCATCCAATTGCTGAGAACTCCCCTTCGGTTCTGACAAACTGTACGATCACAAGCAGTGACAGCAGAGCCACAGACAAGCTCAACCAACAGAGAGCGAATGGTAAGCACCCAGCACCCGAAGGGCTCAACTGATCACATCCAAACGACTTCCTGATGGGATTGTGTACGTAACTGGTTTACTGTTGTTAATAGTGGTTGAACTTCTATGCAAGTCCCCTTGTTGGGGGAGAGGGAATGAATGAAAGCATAAGGTGAAATAAAACCTAAAATAAATCAAAAAGGTTAAACGGGAATCAAACCAAATGAATTGTGTTTCTTATTCAATTGTAAACATCAATTAGTTATGC
>NW_026043165.1:0-52809 GCF_023856365.1 Brienomyrus brachyistius | reverse complement strand
GATGTCGGCAAACCGTTTGCAAAGCCCATAGCACTTCTGCTTTCAGTGTGGGTTGAGGAGGATGTACTGAAGGCATTATTTGTCATGGGATCCGGAGACACTGCCAAAACGGGTGTAGGCCTATCTTTAGAGGTTGTACTTATCTCCACTGAATAAACATAAATCTGGGCTTATTCTATACTGAACAAAAATATAAACGCAACACTCTTGTTTCTGCTCCCATTTTTCATGAGATGGACTTAAAGACCTACAATTCATTCCAGATACACAATATTACCATTTCTCTCAAACATTTCTCACAAATCAGTCTAAATGTGTGATAGTGAGCACTTCTGCTTTGCTGAGATAATCCATCCCACCTCACAGGTGTGCCACATCAAGATGCTGATCTGACATCATGGGTAGTGCACAGGTGTACCTTATACTGCCCACAATAAAAGGCCACCCTGGAATGTGCAGTTTTTTGCTTTATTGGGGGTCTGGGGACTCAGAACCGGTCAGTATCTGGTGTGACCACCATTTGCCTCATGCAATGCAACACATCTTCTTCGCATAGAGTTTATCAGATTGTCAATTGTGGCCTGTGGAATGTTGGTCCACTCCTCTTCATTGGCTGTGCGAAGTTGTTGGATATTAGTGGGAACTGGTACACGCTGTCGTATACGCCGGTCAAGCACATCCCAAACAAGAGCAGCTGACCTGAGAAATAAGAAATAAGCTAAGCTGGAAACCTGGACCCTCCGACAAGAATGCGTGAAGTACCCTCAGAAGGTCTACTAGAAGATGTACGTAGAAGACTACTACAGATCAGCTGATCTACACCACAGCAACAGTGATCCTTGAGCTGGAGCCGGACCGTCTTTGAAGACTCCGTAAATCTCCGTATAATAATATATATCTACGGGAACGAGAAAGGAGAAAGCAGAGAACAAGAACAAGATTTGTAAATGTAAGATTTGAAGGACCCCCGGCATGAAAAATAGAATAGTTCTCGTCATTAGTGAACATGTGTCTCGTCATTGTGTATCATGGACAGTAAGAGGGGGATCAATAGAGTGTTGTTATTATAACGTCTAAAAAGTCTGTCGATAAATCAATAAGAAAATAAATGAAGTCGTTTTCGCGAACACGCGAACAGGGGCCGGACCGACTGTAGGGGGCGTGGCCAGAGACAGCCATAGCTGTCAAGTCTCCCGTTTTGGCCGGGAAACTACCGTATTTTACTTCTCTTTCCCGCCGTCCTCCCGTATTAGTATTTTCCCGTAAATCTCCCTTATATTATATAGTTGCTGGATAGTGTAGTGGTAAGATCGCCGCCTTTCACACGGGTGAGACCGGGGTTCGAATCCCGGTTGTGGCCAAAAATATATTTTATATATTTTATATATTTATATTTATATTTATATTATATTTATATAATTTATATTATTTTATATTTCCTGTCTTAAAATGTAAGGGATACTGGAGCCTCCCGTTTTGGCCGGGAAACTACCGTATTTTACTTCTCTTCCCGCCGTCCTCCCGTATTAGTATTTTCCCGTAAATCTCCCTTATATTATATAGTTGCTGGATAGTGTAGTGGTAAGATCGCCGCCTTTCACACGGGAGACCGGGGTTCGAATCCCGGTTGTGGCCAAAAATATATTTTATATATTTTATATATTTATATTTATATTTAAAAGCCTGAGGCGACAGTGGCAAGGAAACTCCTCTAGCAGGAAGAAACCTTGAGTGGAACCTAGACTCAGAAGGGGACCCCATCCTCCTCTGGGCGACCAAGGAGCATGAAACTGCATTTACATTGACATTCATTAGAGTTCATATAGTTATAAAGTCCCAGTTGGTTTCATGTAGTTATATCCAGGAGTCCAGGTGCGGGTTCACACGGTGTAGTCGGCTCGGTATCAGCTCGAAAAAGAGAAGATGGAGAAGAGTTATTGCCCTACACCTAACCGGCAGGACTAAAGCAACTATGACAGCCTGCCTAAAAGAGTGACCTGGAAGGAAGCACAGGCATGAGGGTTTACAGAGGTTTTGGCGTCAAGCCACCTCCCATCCACAGCTTAAGGTGATCGGCGAGAGTGGCAGGACGACAGCACCAATCCCCCCTTTCCCCTTCAATCTCAAATAACTATGAACCTCCAGATTTCCCATTCACCTTAGAAAAGAAGATTTAACTATCCAAAAGACTGGCGAAAGAGGTACATCTTAAGCCTTGACTTAAAAGCAGAGATTGTGTCTGAGTTCCGAACACTAATAGGAAGTTTATTCCATAGCTGTGGTGCTTTATGAGCAAATGCTCTTCCCCCAAAGGTAATGTTCTTTATTCTGGGTACGGATAGAATACCTCCATCTCGTCATCTAAGTGTATGATTCGGAACGCAAATGAGGTCACTCACATACTGCGGTGCAAGACCATTTACAGCTTTATAGGTTAAGAGCAGTGTTTTGTAGTCAACACGAAATCTAACTGGCAGCCAGTGCAGTGAAGATAAAATTGGGGTAATATGATTATATGTTTTAGTTTAACTATTGCTAGTAGCGGTTCAATCAATGCTGGGAGCATCGCTGAATAATTTGATGGAACAGGTTCTAGCATACAAGTAGATGAATTTGAAGATAAAATTAAGTACATCAGTTCTGACTGGTTAACCAATATTCAATATTCAAAATGTTCTGTTTAATTGAGCATATTTTTGGTCAAAAAGTTTCATAAAGTCGTCACTGGAAAATAACCAGTGGTCTGGTTATTAGTCAGCTTGGACACCATAGTAAATAGGAATCTAGGATTATTTTTGTTTATTTCAATTAGTTCTGATAGATACTAGATGATTTGGCGGCACTAAGAGCCTTTTTGTAGCTACCCATAGCCTCTTTCCATGCTAGTTCGAACACCACTAGTTTAGTATGATGCCCACTTACATTCTGTAAGGACATAAAACTTATAGGTCCTGCAGGCCCCAACTCTGATCAGCCTGCATCAGTCTATTTCAGAGCTCCGCTGGCCCAGGCAAGACTGGACTCAACTCGTCAAACCACCCCTTTTAAGGAAGGCAAAGGCCTGCCGGCTCCTGAGAGACTGGATAGGAATAACTGGAGCAGCACAGAAAAAGCAAGACCTTTCACCCCCGGAGTGACCAGAGTTCCACAATCAATCCACAGCAACAACAGCTGTCAGCCTCCAGACACAGACACCTTTTCCACTATAAACAGGATAACTCAGCACACATAGATGTTAGGGACAAATACACGCATGTTTGGTCTCGTTTGAATAGGCATGAGACGAGGAGTATTATACTCTCAGATTTAAGGCAGTATAGCTTTTCCTAAGAGAAATACAGAAACTTCGGCTCAACCCACCAAACTGAGAGAGATTCTCTCATGGTAGAACAAGGGAATTACAACCACCCCCTAAAGTGATCTGATTGGCTGGGGACTTGAGAACCAAGGTCAGCAATGCCCCTAAAATTAACCATTGACCGAAATTAGTCAGTCTTCAGAAACATGCCATCACCTGGTCTGGATACTTAAGGAAGGGCTTCAGAAGTAGTCGGGGAGTCACTCTGTAATCAGAGCTCCCGCAGAGAACTGGGTGAAAGTCTATCTGTAGTCAGATACTTTCCACAGAACTTTGTTCACTCTCAGCTGAGGAATGTGAATACATGATATGAAGACAACTGGATCACAACTGGATCACGGGGGAATCATAAGCAGGGAAGAACACACAGGCAAACAGCAGCAGCAACATTAAAGGCAGGACTGAGAAGCACATTTATACAAGGCTAAGCAGGGAGCAAACTAGAGGCACCTGAAATGAGTAACACAAGGGCAGGAAGGAGAGGTAAAACAAACGCGGAACAGGCATGGCACGTTATACCACACTAGGGAGGAAACGGGAGGTTCAGGAGGGCAGGGTGTGGCAGGGATCCGTTTCAAAATTTAATTTTGGCTTGTACAAACCTTGGTAAAAGCTGCAAAAGATCGATCAACCACTTTCTGAGCTATTGTCTTAACAAACAAAGCATCTGTTGGGGTGGCGGTGTCTGGGAATACCATGTGTAATACACCTTGTGAAGATTTATATGTAAAACAAAATATTTTTTGATTCTATCACACATATAGAAATTATCCATCCATCCATTTTCCAAACCGCTTATCCTATTGGGTCGCGGGGGGTCCGGAGCCTATCCCAGAATCAATGGGCACGAGGCAGGGAACAACCCAGGATGGGGGGCCAGCCCATCGCAGGGCACACTCACACACCATCCACTCACACACACACACCTACGGGCAATTCAGCAACTCCAATTAGCCCCAGCATGTTTTTGGACTGTGGGGGGAAACCGGAGTACCCAGAGGAAACCCCACAACGACATGGGGAGAACATGCAAACTCCACACACATGTGACCCAGGCGGAGACAAGAACCCGGGTCCCAGAGGTGTGAGGCGACAGTGCTAACCACTGCACCACCATGCCGCCCCTTATAGAAATTATTCTAGGTTTAAATAGTAATTTAGCTGAGTAACTAGGCTGAAATTCTAGATAGTTGCAATTTTAAGAATTATTACTATTATTCACAGCTTTTAAGCATGCAGTTGGATGACGGATGGATGGATATTCAGCCACCAGAAATGCCAATTGTTGTTAAGAGGATCAAAGTCTGCAAAGTAGTATGCAGGGTTTAAGGCCAGAACACAGCATACTCTCCGACAGAAAGCATAAAGTTCACTGGGGGAATTTCTGTGGCCACTGCCTGAACAGCATGTGTGGAGAATGTTTATGAGGGTCGAGCCATGCAGAGCTGCTGGCCCTGGCATGTAATGATGAATCACAAATCAGTTAAAAATCGGTGCAAATGCATGAAGATTTAAACCGGCTGATGTGGAAAATGAATCACTATTGTAGGAGTACTTCACAGTACTTTAACAGAAAAACTGGTGTAATATTACATTTGATTTCACAATGTGAGTTTGACGTCAGATGTCACTGCGTATCACGTCGACATCGTACGTCAGTTTTTGGTTTTGAGCGAACGCGAGATGATGAATGAATTTGAAACTGAGGACGGCACAGTGGTTAGTGCTGGCTTCGGTCCAGGGCCCTTTCTGTGTGGAGTTCGCATGCTCTCCCCGTTTTCGCCGGGGACTCCAGGTTCCTCCCACGGTCCAAAAGCATGCAGGATAGGTTGACTGGTGAGTCTAAATTGGCCCTGTAGTTGTGTGAGTGTGTGCGACCTGCGGTGTGTAGGTGACTGCCTGGGCTTGGTTCCTGTCTGCGCCCCTTGTTCCCGGGATAGGCTCCGGTCTCCCCCGCGATCTCAGTTGGGATTAAGTGGTTTCAGAAAATGGATGGATGGACGCACCGCCCGATCTTCAATTGGCGGTGTGGCAGCATATTAGCTTTCCGGTAATCACAAACGAGGAGGAAACAGCGAGAAAAGCACAGACAAGACATAAACTGCATGCAAACATTGTAATAGACTGATAACATACACAAACAGGTCCACTGGCACCACCGTGAGCTGAGTGAAGATTATTAAAAGGGCAAAGCACGCTAAAAAGCTGCACATGCAAACCTTAGCTTATTTATTTGATTTATTTTTTTTTATTTACTTATTTTGATTTGGGATTTTTTTCAACAGTATTTTATTCAAATTCAGTTGCACTGTTCACAACAGTGTCAACAGTTCAGAAAGATAAATATAAGAATATTTTTGAATATATTTGTCTGCAGCTCATTCTGCAAAAAATGAGAAAATTGTATCGTGAACTCAGAATCGTGAATCGTATCAAATGGTGAGTTGAATGTATCGTTACATCCCTAGTTCTTACAGTAGTACTATGGTATGGTGGAGCCACATGACAGGAAGGCAGTACATTGCGAAGTCTGTTAAGAACATCATTCGCACTGAACTGCCCTCCATTGACCAGCTGTACTTTAACTGCCACAGTAACAAGGTTCAGTCTATAATCCAGGACTCTGACCACCATCCACAAACACTGACTAGCAGATTCATGAACAGCTTCATTCGCCAAACAATTCAAACCTGCAGCTTTTGCATCCCCTGTAACAGTCATTTCCACGGCAGCTGCACTGTACAGCTGTTACTGCACTTTATCCACCACTGACCACGTATCATCCAGTTTTGTCCTGCTTTGTATCGCACTGTTTCTGCACCATGTTGTCTTGTACTCCCTTGTGTTGTTATGCACCATCTGTGTTGTTCTGAGCAGTGCCATGATGCAATATTACAAAAAGATCTTGAGGAAATGCAGAGTTCTGGAGGAGATTCTCACAGATCATGGCATGTGTTTATACTGAAGAAACTGTACAAATTGCTAGACATAAAACACAGGACTGGCAACTGTGGTACGTTTTAACACCTTGATAAAAAACTTAAAATCCATAGTAAGTAGGACAACCTCATAGAACCTTTACTAGTCATTGTTCAGAAGATTAACACGGATTAAAAACCATTACTATGAAAGCACGCTAATCAGTTAAGTTGATTATGTGGAGAGAGAGAAAAAAAACTGTCTTTGAAAAAGATCAACCATAGAACGAAGCTGCAGCATTGACACCCCCTAGTGGTGATTTGAAGATAGTTCTGTCTGTAGCAGCTAAGCAGTAGATTTGGCGTCAGGTGCCATGACAAACTCAGTGCTGCTCGGTTTGAACGGCAGAAGCACAAAAATAAAGGGGGCATCTACTGCACGCCCCCCACCCTTGAAAATGGTACAAATTATCATGCAACAGTTTTCTTAAGTAAGTCTTTTTGGGCGTCTGCAGAAACCTCCACGATGCGATTGCCCTGATTAAGAAGTGCGCAGCGGATACAATTTGGGATGCATCGTTCATCCGATTTATTAATATATAATTATTAGTATGTCTATATTATTTTAGAAACGTTACTTGACGAATATTTTTCATTGAGATTGATTCCCCGTTTAAAATTTTGGTGACACTTCATATTTTTTAAGAGAGACAGACAATTTGACGCATGCAATTTGCAGAAATATGTTGTGCCGCTATAAAGTACACAGGCAGCATGACAAACATAAGTACTCACTGAAGCCACGACATACGCCCGGCTGGCCCCAGCGGTACCCCTAAGAAGAAGGCTTTTTTCACAACCCACGACCATCACGAGGGCAAAAAAAACTGAATAGCCTAGAATTTAGTTAATTACAAGGCACATATTTATTGGAGCAAGAGCTCTAACATAAAACTACCTTGTAATTATAAAGTATTATGGCTGTGAACAATGTACAAACAGGCACAGAAAGTAAAATACTCCAAAAATGCAAAGAACCTAAATATTTTTGTTTCCACCGATTCACTCTTGATGTGTTAGGAGTCACAGTTCAGTAGCCTATTCTTCAGTATCTGCATTTAAGACCACCAACTGCTCTTTCTCCTCCTTCGCTCGTCGGCTCAGAGTATTGGACTTGGTAAGTAATGTTGCCCTTTTGGTTCCAGCAGCACTCTCTGCTTCCTCTGCCATGTGCTCAGCATCCTTTTGTAAACTCTCACATACACTTTCCAGTGAGACTCTCTTCCTCTTGAGTTCCTCAAGTTTTCTTTTTTGCTTTTCGCTCATCTTTCACCTTTGGTCAGAGGCGCTTTGGTTGCTCCCCCACACACTCTGACATGGTCGCATATAAGCCTCTGTGCAACAACTGTTTCCTCTGATAAGTTGCAGGTCTCCACCTCTATTCGTTCCACTTCGGCTTGCCCATAGGACAGCAGCAGCAAGTTCTTGCAGAACATCCAGAGGTCAGGATAAGGCCCACTAACTTTTTGATGTAAAAAGACATCAACTTTGGATGGTGCTGAAGGAATGAAGGATATAAAATCCAAGCCTTTTGCCTCATTGTGCAGGTGATTATCAGACTGCTGGGATATTGCATCACCTGTAATTACATTAATTACAGTAGATTAGATGCAGATCAACAATGTCAATACACAGAATCACATGTAGAATAGGAAAGTGATTTATAACCCAATTTTCCTATGATACCATAAATGTGCAATCATTTTAATTTAATCTTGAGATATCTCTAGGCTCATCAAAGAAAATATAACTGGGCTGATGCTTCTTTTCAAACACCAAGAGTCGGTCTTCTAAATACTGCTAAAATCTACGTGTTAACACTATTCAGTTCAGGGACGGATTATGGGTTGTGTGGGCCCCTGGGTAAAACGTTCGCGAGGCCCCCCCCCACCACCACCACCTGCACCACCACCACAACCACCACAAGTCAAGGGCCCTTGGCAGCCAAACACCCTCCCTATAGGGTCAGGGGACCTTGTAGGCAGAGGATCAAAGAATGTAGGCCCTCTAAAATAGACAAACGAAAATACATTGCTGATAAGCGTTGCAAATTGTTTTGGGCTTGGGGCCCACGGGCCCCCTGCACCCCAAGGGCCCCTGGGCAGCGGCCCCGCTAACCCGGTTTGTAATCCGTCCCTGATTCAGTTAGATGTGAAAAAAGAAAAGCATAATTTAAAAATAATATTCTGAACTATCCTATTCTTATCCTATGATTTACCAGCAGATATCCTGCCTGCCAACCGATTCTCCTGCGCAAACTTCTGCATGAGATTTCTCCTTTTCTGCTGGCAGTTATCTGGCTGGTGTGCATTTTGTTTGGGTCCAAGCACGTCATCTCATGTACAATCGAGTACTTCAGAGGGCATTTATCCAAGGCCTTTTTGCACATTTTTGAGAGCACAATCTGGCAATTTTTTTTAATCTGAAGGACACCAAGGTCACTTCCACTGCCTTTGGCTCCTGACTGTCTCTGACAAAAAGATGGTTTGTCAAATTTCCAGAATCTTTCTGCACACTCAGCCCAAGGTTAACACTACCTCAGCTGTACATATCAAACCAGCTCAAACTCCATGTTATTCACATATTTTTTACTTCACAATTGTTTGATACATTTGTATGTAAAGATACCAGTGAATTCACAGAAGTCCCACCTTGATGACAGCCATTCCTATATCCACCTCCTTTGGACTGAGCCAGAGTTTTTGCCTGTACAACAGCTGTACATGTTGCTACACAACACTTAAACATTCTATTTCCTCAATGAACTATTTTTTTTGCAGCAAAAGCCATGAAGCAGCAATAAAATCTTTAAAATATGCTTACCAATAAATATGGTTCTCCCATTTAAACACATGTAAAGATAAACCATGGATATTTAAAAATCATGGGTTCGTTAATGAGTTTAAATGTTATTGAATGGCTTACCTTAAACTTCTCCAGTAAGTCTTCAGCGGTGGAGTGGCTCATGTACTGTGATCCCAGAACCAGGACTGCACTCGAGAGCCATTCTCATAATTCACCCAATACCTGACATGCACATCCAGTTGTTTTCTTTTGATGGTCCTGTTCATACTTACGTCAAACATGACAACGAAGCTCCCTTTTAATATATGGAGCGAGTCCAAATCGCGCAAGAAAAGCGGTTTTATCTTTACCACAAGTGACCCTGCGAGTCAGGGAACATCACCCTGGAGACGGTGTGAATGTCATCATTGGACGTATAGGAGTGATGTCGGCAAACCGTTTGCAAAGCCCATAGCACTTCTGCTTTCAGTGTGGGTTGAGGAGGATGTACTGAAGGCATTATTTGTCATGGGATCCGGAGACACTGCCAAAACGGGTGTAGGCCTATCTTTAGAGGTTGTACTTATCTCCACTGAATAAACATAAATCTGGGCTTATTCTATACTGAACAAAAATATAAACGCAACACTCTTGTTTCTGCTCCCATTTTTCATGAGATGGACTTAAAGACCTACAATTCATTCCAGATACACAATATTACCATTTCTCTCAAACATTTCTCACAAATCAGTCTAAATGTGTGATAGTGAGCACTTCTGCTTTGCTGAGATAATCCATCCCACCTCACAGGTGTGCCACATCAAGATGCTGATCTGACATCATGGGTAGTGCACAGGTGTACCTTATACTGCCCACAATAAAAGGCCACCCTGGAATGTGCAGTTTTTTGCTTTATTGGGGGTCTGGGGACTCAGAACCGGTCAGTATCTGGTGTGACCACCATTTGCCTCATGCAATGCAACACATCTTCTTCGCATAGAGTTTATCAGATTGTCAATTGTGGCCTGTGGAATGTTGGTCCACTCCTCTTCAATGGCTGTGCGAAGTTGTTGGATATTAGTGGGAACTGGTACACGCTGTCGTATACGCCGGTCAAGCACATCCCAAACAAGAGCAGCTGACCTGAGAAATAAGAAATAAGCTAAGCTGGAAACCTGGACCCTCCGACCAAGAATGCGTGAAGTACCCTCAGAAGGTCTACTAGAAGATGTACGTAGAAGACTACTACAGATCAGCTGATCTACACCACAGCAACAGTGATCCTTGAGCTGGAGCCGGACCGTCTTTGAAGACTCCGTAAATCTCCGTATAATAATATATATCTACGGGAACGAGAAAGGAGAAAGCAGAGAACAAGAACAAGATTTGTAAATGTAAGATTTGAAGGACCCCCGGCATGAAAAATAGAATAGTTCTCGTCATTAGTGAACATGTGTCTCGTCATTGTGTATCATGGACAGTAAGAGGGGGATCAATAGAGTGTTGTTATTATAACGTCTAAAAAGTCTGTCGATAAATCAATAAGAAAATAAATGAAGTCGTTTTCGCGAACACGCGAACAGGGGCCGGACCGACTGTAGGGGGCGTGGCCAGAGACAGCCATAGCTGTCAAGTCTCCCGTTTTGGCCGGGAAACTACCGTATTTTACTTCTCTTTCCCGCCGTCCTCCCGTATTAGTATTTTCCCGTAAATCTCCCTTATATTATATAGTTGCTGGATAGTGTAGTGGTAAGATCGCCGCCTTTCACACGGGAGACCGGGGTTCGAATCCCGGTTGTGGCCAAAAATATGTTTTATATATTTTATATATTTATATTTATATTTATATTATATTTTATATAATTTATATTATTTTATATTTCCTGTCTTAAAATGTAAGGGATACTGGAGCCTCCCGTTTTGGCCGGGAAACTACCGTATTTTACTTCTCTTTCCCGCCGTCCTCCCGTATTAGTATTTTCCCGTAAATCTCCCTTATATTATATAGTTGCTGGATAGTGTAGTGGTAAGATCGCCGCCTTTCACACGGGAGACCGGGGTTCGAATCCCGGTTGTGGCCAAAAATATATTTTATATATTTTATATATTTATATTTATATTTATATTATATTTTATATAATTTATATTATTTTATATTTCCTGTCTTAAAATGTAAGGGATACTGGAGCCTCCCGTTTTGGCCGGGAAACTACCGTATTTTACTTCTCTTTCCCGCCGTCCTCCCGTATTATTTTCCCGTAAATCTCCCTTATAATATATATATATATATATTATATTATATAGTTGCTGGATAGTGTAGTGGTAAGATCGCCGCCTTTCACACGGGAGACCGGGGTTCGAATCCCGGTTGTGGCCAAAAATATATTTTATATATTTTATATATTTATATTTATATTTAAAAGCCTGAGGCGACAGTGGCAAGGAAACTCCCTCTAGCAGGAAGAAACCTTGAGTGGAACCTAGACTCAGAAGGGGACCCCATCCTCCTCTGGGCGACCAAGGAGCATGAAACTGCATTTACATTGACATTCATTAGAGTTCATATAGTTATAAAGTCCCAGTTGGTTTCATGTAGTTATATCCAGGAGTCCAGGTGCGGGTTCACACGGTGTAGTCGGCTCGGTATCAGCTCGAAAAAGAGAAGATGGAGAAGAGTTATTGCCCTACACCTAACCGGCAGGACTAAAGCAACTATGACAGCCTGCCTAAAAGAGTGACCTGGAAGGAAGCACAGGCATGAGGGTTTACAGAGGTTTTGGCGTCAAGCCACCTCCCATCCACAGCTTAAGTGATCGGCGAGAGTGGCAGGACGACAGCACCAATCCCCCCTTTCCCCTTCAATCTCAAATAACTATGAACCTCCAGATTTCCCATTCACCTTAGAAAAGAAGATTTAACTATCCAAAAGACTGGCGAAAGAGGTACATCTTAAGCCTTGACTTAAAAGCAGAGATTGTGTCTGAGTTCCGAACACTAATAGGAAGTTTATTCCATAGCTGTGGTGCTTTATGAGCAAATGCTCTTCCCCCAAAGGTAATGTTCTTTATTCTGGGTACGGATAGAATACCTCCATCTCGTCATCTAAGTGTATGATTCGGAACGCAAATGAGGTCACTCACATACTGCGGTGCAAGACCATTTACAGCTTTATAGGTTAAGAGCAGTGTTTTGTAGTCAACACGAAATCTAACTGGCAGCCAGTGCAGTGAAGATAAAATTGGGGTAATATGATTATATGTTTTAGTTTAACTATTGCTAGTAGCGGTTCAATCAATGCTGGGAGCATCGCTGAATAATTTTGATGGAACAGGTTCTAGCATACAAGTAGATGAATTTGAAGATAAAATTAAGTACATCAGTTCTGACTGGTTAACCAATATTCAATATTCAAAATGTTCTGTTTAATTGAGCATATTTTTGGTCAAAAAGTTTCATAAAGTCGTCACTGGAAAATAACCAGTGGTCTGGTTATTAGTCAGCTTGGACACCATAGTAAATAGGAATCTAGGATTATTTTTGTTTATTTCAATTAGTTCTGATAGATACTAGATGATTTGGCGGCACTAAGAGCCTTTTTGTAGCTACCCATAGCCTCTTTCCATGCTAGTTCGAACACCACTAGTTTAGTATGATGCCACTTACATTCTGTAAGGACATAAAACTTATAGGTCCTGCAGGCCCCAACTCTGATCAGCCTGCATCAGTCTATTTCAGAGCTCCGCTGGCCCAGGCAAGACTGGACTCAACTCGTCAAACCACCCCTTTTAAGGAAGGCAAAGGCCTGCCGGCTCCTGAGAGACTGGATAGGAATAACTGGAGCAGCACAGAAAAAGCAAGACCTTTCACCCCCGGAGTGACCAGAGTTCCACAATCAATCCACAGCAACAACAGCTGTCAGCCTCCAGACACAGACACCTTTTCCACTATAAACAGGATAACTCAGCACACATAGATGTTAGGGACAAATACACGCATGTTTGGTCTCGTTTGAATAGGCATGAGACGAGGAGTATTATACTCTCAGATTTAAGGCAGTATAGCTTTTCCTAAGAGAAATACAGAAACTTCGGCTCAACCCACCAAACTGAGAGAGATTCTCTCATGGTAGAACAAGGGAATTACAACCACCCCCTAAAGTGATCTGATTGGCTGGGGACTTGAGAACCAAGGTCAGCAATGCCCCTAAAATTAACCATTGACCGAAATTAGTCAGTCTTCAGAAACATGCCATCACCTGGTCTGGATACTTAAGGAAGGGCTTCAGAAGTAGTCGGGGAGTCACTCTGTAATCAGAGCTCCCGCAGAGAACTGGGTGAAAGTCTATCTGTAGTCAGATACTTTCCACAGAACTTTGTTCACTCTCAGCTGAGGAATGTGAATACATGATATGAAGACAACTGGATCACAACTGGATCACGGGGGAATCATAAGCAGGGAAGAACACACAGGCAAACAGCAGCAGCAACATTAAAGGCAGGACTGAGAAGCACATTTATACAAGGCTAAGCAGGGAGCAAACTAGAGGCACCTGAAATGAGTAACACAAGGGCAGGAAGGAGAGGTAAAACAAACGCGGAACAGGCATGGCACGTTATACCACACTAGGGAGGAAACGGGAGGTTCAGGAGGGCAGGGTGTGGCAGGGATCCGTTTCAAAATTTAATTTTGGCTTGTACAAACCTTGGTAAAAGCTGCAAAAGATCGATCAACCACTTTCTGAGCTATTGTCTTAACAAACAAAGCATCTGTTGGGGTGGCGGTGTCTGGGGAATACCATGTGTAATACACCTTGTGAAGATTTATATGTAAAACAAAATATTTTTTGATTCTATCACACATATAGAAATTATCCATCCATCCATTTTCCAAACCGCTTATCCTATTGGGTCGCGGGGGGTCTGGAGCCTATCCCAGAATCAATGGGCACGAGGCAGGGAACAACCCAGGATGGGGGGCCAGCCCATCGCAGGGCACACTCACACACCATCCACTCACACACACACACCTACGGGCAATTCAGCAACTCCAATTAGCCCCAGCATGTTTTTGGACTGTGGGGGGAAACCGGAGTACCCAGAGGAAACCCCACAACGACATGGGGAGAACATGCAAACTCCACACACATGTGACCCAGGCGGAGACACGAACCCGGGTCCCAGAGGTGTGAGGCGACAGTGCTAACCACTGCACCACCATGCCGCCCCTTATAGAAATTATTCTAGGTTTAAATAGTAATTTAGCTGAGTAACTAGGCTGAAATTCTAGATAGTTGCAATTTTAAGAATTATTACTATTATTCACAGCTTTTAAGCATGCAGTTGGATGACGGATGGATGGATATTCAGCCACCAGAAATGCCAATTGTTGTTAAGAGGATCAAAGTCTGCAAAGTAGTATGCAGGGTTTAAGGCCAGAACACAGCATACTCTCCGACAGAAAGCATAAAGTTCACTGGGGGAATTTCTGTGGCCACTGCCTGAACAGCATGTGTGGAGAATGTTTATGAGGGTCGAGCCATGCAGAGCTGCTGGCCCTGGCATGTAATGATGAATCACAAATCAGTTAAAAATCGGTGCAAATGCATGAAGATTTAAACCGGCTGATGTGGAAAATGAATCACTATTGTAGGAGTACTTCACAGTACTTTAACAGAAAAACTGGTGTAATATTACATTTGATTTCACAATGTGAGTTTGACGTCAGATGTCACTGCGTATCACGTCGACATCGTACGTCAGTTTTTGGTTTTGAGCGAACGCGAGATGATGAATGAATTTGAAACTGAGGACGGCACAGTGGTTAGTGCTGGCTTCGGTCCAGGGCCCTTTCTGTGTGGAGTTCGCATGCTCTCCCCGTTTTCGCCGGGGACTCCAGGTTCCTCCCACGGTCCAAAAGCATGCAGGATAGGTTGACTGGTGAGTCTAAATTGGCCCTGTAGTTGTGTGAGTGTGTGCGACCTGCGGTGTGTAGGTGACTGCCTGGGCTTGGTTCCTGTCTGCGCCCCTTGTTCCCGGGATAGGCTCCGGTCTCCCCCGCGATCTCAGTTGGGATTAAGTGGTTTCAGAAAATGGATGGATGGACGCACCGCCCGATCTTCAATTGGCGGTGTGGCAGCATATTAGCTTTCCGGTAATCACAAACGAGGAGGAAACAGCGAGAAAAGCACAGACAAGACATAAACTGCATGCAAACATTGTAATAGACTGATAACATACACAAACAGGTCCACTGGCACCACCGTGAGCTGAGTGAAGATTATTAAAAGGGCAAAGCACGCTAAAAAGCTGCACATGCAAACCTTAGCTTATTTATTTGATTTATTTTTTTTTATTTACTTATTTTGATTTGGGATTTTTTTCAACAGTATTTTATTCAAATTCAGTTGCACTGTTCACAACAGTGTCAACAGTTCAGAAAGATAAATATAAGAATATTTTTGAATATATTTGTCTGCAGCTCATTCTGCAAAAAATGAGAAAATTGTATCGTGAACTCAGAATCGTGAATCGTATCAAATGGTGAGTTGAATGTATCGTTACATCCCTAGTTCTTACAGTAGTACTATGGTATGGTGGAGCCACATGACAGGAAGGCAGTACATTGCGAAGTCTGTTAAGAACATCATTCGCACTGAACTGCCCTCCATTGACCAGCTGTACTTTAACTGCCACAGTAACAAGGTTCAGTCTATAATCCAGGACTCTGACCACCATCCACAAACACTGACTAGCAGATTCATGAACAGCTTCATTCGCCAAACAATTCAAACCTGCAGCTTTTGCATCCCCTGTAACAGTCATTTCCACGGCAGCTGCACTGTACAGCTGTTACTGCACTTTATCCACCACTGACCACGTATCATCCAGTTTTGTCCTGCTTTGTATCGCACTGTTTCTGCACCATGTTGTCTTGTACTCCCTTGTGTTGTTATGCACCATCTGTGTTGTTCTGAGCAGTGCCATGATGCAATATTACAAAAAGATCTTGAGGAAATGCAGAGTTCTGGAGGAGATTCTCACAGATCATGGCATGTGTTTATACTGAAGAAACTGTACAAATTGCTAGACATAAAACACAGGACTGGCAACTGTGGTACGTTTTAACACCTTGATAAAAAACTTAAAATCCATAGTAAGTAGGACAACCTCATAGAACCTTTACTAGTCATTGTTCAGAAGATTAACACGGATTAAAAACCATTACTATGAAAGCACGCTAATCAGTTAAGTTGATTATGTGGAGAGAGAGAAAAAAAACTGTCTTTGAAAAAGATCAACCATAGAACGAAGCTGCAGCATTGACACCCCCTAGTGGTGATTTGAAGATAGTTCTGTCTGTAGCAGCTAAGCAGTAGATTTGGCGTCAGGTGCCATGACAAACTCAGTGCTGCTCGGTTTGAACGGCAGAAGCACAAAAATAAAGGGGGCATCTACTGCACGCCCCCCACCCTTGAAAATGGTACAAATTATCATGCAACAGTTTTCTTAAGTAAGTCTTTTTGGGCGTCTGCAGAAACCTCCACGATGCGATTGCCCTGATTAAGAAGTGCGCAGCGGATACAATTTGGGATGCATCGTTCATCCGATTTATTAATATATAATTATTAGTATGTCTATATTATTTTAGAAACGTTACTTGACGAATATTTTTCATTGAGATTGATTCCCCGTTTAAAATTTTGGTGACACTTCATATTTTTTAAGAGAGACAGACAATTTGACGCATGCAATTTGCAGAAATATGTTGTGCCGCTATAAAGTACACAGGCAGCATGACAAACATAAGTACTCACTGAAGCCACGACATACGCCCGGCTGGCCCCAGCGGTACCCCTAAGAAGAAGGCTTTTTTCACAACCCACGACCATCACGAGGGCAAAAAAAACTGAATAGCCTAGAATTTAGTTAATTACAAGGCACATATTTATTGGAGCAAGAGCTCTAACATAAAACTACCTTGTAATTATAAAGTATTATGGCTGTGAACAATGTACAAACAGGCACAGAAAGTAAAATACTCCAAAAATGCAAAGAACCTAAATATTTTTGTTTCCACCGATTCACTCTTGATGTGTTAGGAGTCACAGTTCAGTAGCCTATTCTTCAGTATCTGCATTTAAGACCACCAACTGCTCTTTCTCCTCCTTCGCTCGTCGGCTCAGAGTATTGGACTTGGTAAGTAATGTTGCCCTTTTGGTTCCAGCAGCACTCTCTGCTTCCTCTGCCATGTGCTCAGCATCCTTTTGTAAACTCTCACATACACTTTCCAGTGAGACTCTCTTCCTCTTGAGTTCCTCAAGTTTTCTTTTTTGCTTTTCGCTCATCTTTCACCTTTGGTCAGAGGCGCTTTGGTTGCTCCCCCACACACTCTGACATGGTCGCATATAAGCCTCTGTGCAACAACTGTTTCCTCTGATAAGTTGCAGGTCTCCACCTCTATTCGTTCCACTTCGGCTTGCCCATAGGACAGCAGCAGCAAGTTCTTGCAGAACATCCAGAGGTCAGGATAAGGCCCACTAACTTTTTGATGTAAAAAGACATCAACTTTGGATGGTGCTGAAGGAATGAAGGATATAAAATCCAAGCCTTTTGCCTCATTGTGCAGGTGATTATCAGACTGCTGGGATATTGCATCACCTGTAATTACATTAATTACAGTAGATTAGATGCAGATCAACAATGTCAATACACAGAATCACATGTAGAATAGGAAAGTGATTTATAACCCAATTTTCCTATGATACCATAAATGTGCAATCATTTTAATTTAATCTTGAGATATCTCTAGGCTCATCAAAGAAAATATAACTGGGCTGATGCTTCTTTTCAAACACCAAGAGTCGGTCTTCTAAATACTGCTAAAATCTACGTGTTAACACTATTCAGTTCAGGGACGGATTATGGGTTGTGTGGGCCCCTGGGTAAAACGTTCGCGAGGCCCCCCCCCACCACCACCACCTGCACCACCACCACAACCACCACAAGTCAAGGGCCCTTGGCAGCCAAACACCCTCCCTATAGGGTCAGGGGACCTTGTAGGCAGAGGATCAAAGAATGTAGGCCCTCTAAAATAGACAAACGAAAATACATTGCTGATAAGCGTTGCAAATTGTTTTGGGCTTGGGGCCCACGGGCCCCCTGCACCCCAAGGGCCCCTGGGCAGCGGCCCCGCTAACCCGGTTTGTAATCCGTCCCTGATTCAGTTAGATGTGAAAAAAGAAAAGCATAATTTAAAAATAATATTCTGAACTATCCTATTCTTATCCTATGATTTACCAGCAGATATCCTGCCTGCCAACCGATTCTCCTGCGCAAACTTCTGCATGAGATTTCTCCTTTTCTGCTGGCAGTTATCTGGCTGGTGTGCATTTTGTTTGGGTCCAAGCACGTCATCTCATGTACAATCGAGTACTTCAGAGGGCATTTATCCAAGGCCTTTTTGCACATTTTTGAGAGCACAATCTGGCAATTTTTTTTAATCTGAAGGACACCAAGGTCACTTCCACTGCCTTTGGCTCCTGACTGTCTCTGACAAAAAGATGGTTTGTCAAATTTCCAGAATCTTTCTGCACACTCAGCCCAAGGTTAACACTACCTCAGCTGTACATATCAAACCAGCTCAAACTCCATGTTATTCACATATTTTTTACTTCACAATTGTTTGATACATTTGTATGTAAAGATACCAGTGAATTCACAGAAGTCCCACCTTGATGACAGCCATTCCTATATCCACCTCCTTTGGACTGAGCCAGAGTTTTTGCCTGTACAACAGCTGTACATGTTGCTACACAACACTTAAACATTCTATTTCCTCAATGAACTATTTTTTTTGCAGCAAAAGCCATGAAGCAGCAATAAAATCTTTAAAATATGCTTACCAATAAATATGGTTCTCCCATTTAAACACATGTAAAGATAAACCATGGATATTTAAAAATCATGGGTTCGTTAATGAGTTTAAATGTTATTGAATGGCTTACCTTAAACTTCTCCAGTAAGTCTTCAGCGGTGGAGTGGCTCATGTACTGTGATCCCAGAACCAGGACTGCACTCGAGAGCCATTCTCATAATTCACCCAATACCTGACATGCACATCCAGTTGTTTTCTTTTGATGGTCCTGTTCATACTTACGTCAAACATGACAACGAAGCTCCCTTTTAATATATGGAGCGAGTCCAAATCGCGCAAGAAAAGCGGTTTTATCTTTACCACAAGTGACCCTGCGAGTCAGGGAACATCACCCTGGAGACGGTGTGAATGTCATCATTGGACGTATAGGAGTGATGTCGGCAAACCGTTTGCAAAGCCCATAGCACTTCTGCTTTCAGTGTGGGTTGAGGAGGATGTACTGAAGGCATTATTTGTCATGGGATCCGGAGACACTGCCAAAACGGGTGTAGGCCTATCTTTAGAGGTTGTACTTATCTCCACTGAATAAACATAAATCTGGGCTTATTCTATACTGAACAAAAATATAAACGCAACACTCTTGTTTCTGCTCCCATTTTTCATGAGATGGACTTAAAGACCTACAATTCATTCCAGATACACAATATTACCATTTCTCTCAAACATTTCTCACAAATCAGTCTAAATGTGTGATAGTGAGCACTTCTGCTTTGCTGAGATAATCCATCCCACCTCACAGGTGTGCCACATCAAGATGCTGATCTGACATCATGGGTAGTGCACAGGTGTACCTTATACTGCCCACAATAAAAGGCCACCCTGGAATGTGCAGTTTTTTGCTTTATTGGGGGTCTGGGGACTCAGAACCGGTCAGTATCTGGTGTGACCACCATTTGCCTCATGCAATGCAACACATCTTCTTCGCATAGAGTTTATCAGATTGTCAATTGTGGCCTGTGGAATGTTGGTCCACTCCTCTTCAATGGCTGTGCGAAGTTGTTGGATATTAGTGGGAACTGGTACACGCTGTCGTATACGCCGGTCAAGCACATCCCAAACAAGAGCAGCTGACCTGAGAAATAAGAAATAAGCTAAGCTGGAAACCTGGACCCTCCGACCAAGAATGCGTGAAGTACCCTCAGAAGGTCTACTAGAAGATGTACGTAGAAGACTACTACAGATCAGCTGATCTACACCACAGCAACAGTGATCCTTGAGCTGGAGCCGGACCGTCTTCGAAGACTCCGTAAATCTCCGTATAATAATATATATCTACGGGAACGAGAAAGGAGAAAGCAGAGAACAAGAACAAGATTTGTAAATGTAAGATTTGAAGGACCCCCGGCATGAAAAATAGAATAGTTCTCGTCATTAGTGAACATGTGTCTCGTCATTGTGTATCATGGACAGTAAGAGGGGGATCAATAGAGTGTTGTTATTATAACGTCTAAAAAAGTCTGTCGATAAATCAATAAGAAAATAAATGAAGTCGTTTTCGCGAACACGCGAACAGGGGCCGGACCGACTGTAGGGGGCGTGGCCAGAGACAGCCATAGCTGTCAAGTCTCCCGTTTTGGCCGGGAAACTACCGTATTTTACTTCTCTTTCCCGCCGTCCTCCCGTATTAGTATTTTCCCGTAAATCTCCCTTATATTATATAGTTGCTGGATAGTGTAGTGGTAAGATCGCCGCCTTTCACACGGGAGACCGGGGTTCGAATCCCGGTTGTGGCCAAAAATATATTTTATATATTTTATATATTTATATTTATATTTATATTATATTTTATATAATTTATATTATTTTATATTTCCTGTCTTAAAATGTAAGGGATACTGGAGCCTCCCGTTTTGGCCGGGAAACTACCGTATTTTACTTCTCTTTCCCGCCGTCCTCCCGTATTAGTATTTTCCCGTAAATCTCCCTTATATTATATAGTTGCTGGATAGTGTAGTGGTAAGATCGCCGCCTTTCACACGGGAGACCGGGGTTCGAATCCCGGTTGTTGCCAAAAATATATTTTATATATTTTATATATTTATATTTATATTTATATTATATTTTATATAATTTATATTATTTTATATTTCCTGTCTTAAAATGTAAGGGATACTGGAGCCTCCCGTTTTGGCCGGGAAACTACCGTATTTTACTTCTCTTTCCCGCCGTCCTCCCGTATTATTTTCCCGTAAATCTCCCTTATAATATATATATATATATATTATATTATATAGTTGCTGGATAGTGTAGTGGTAAGATCGCCGCCTTTCACACGGGAGACCGGGGTTCGAATCCCGGTTGTGGCCAGAAACAACTGCTATCACAACTAGAGATTGATGAGGTACAACACGATTGCTACGACAAGGGGGAGCCAGGACGACAGGTCAGGGGGGAGATATCATCATCCCCACATTCCGAGATTGGGTACCAAGCCCCATATATATTAGTAGGCTGAATACAAGAGAGACTAGTAGGCTGAATACAAGAGCAGCTGACCTGAGAAATAAGAAATAAGCTAAGCTGGACCAAGAATGCGTGAAGTACCCTCAGAAGGTCTACTAGAAGATGTACGTAGAAGACTACTACAGATCAGCTGATCTACACCACAGCAACAGTGATCCTGGAGCCGGACCGTCTTTGAAGACTCCGTAAATCTCCGTATAATAATATATATCTACGGGAACGAGAAAGGAGAAAGATAAAAATAATAATAATAATAATATTAAAATAATTTAATAATAAGAGAAAAATAAGAGAATAGTTCTCGTCATTAGTTCTCGATAGAATAGTTCTCGAACATGTGTCTCTGTATCATGGACAGTAATCAATAGAGTGTTGTTATTATAACGTCTAAAAAGTCTGTCGATAAATCAATAAGAAAATAAATGAAGTCGTTTTCGCGAACACGCGAACAGGGGCCGGACCGACTGTAGGGGGCGTGGCCAGAGACAGCCATAGCTGTCAAGTCTCCCGTTTTGGCCGGGAAACTACCGTATTTTACTTCTCTTTCCCGCCGTCCTCCCGTATTAGTATTTTCCCGTAAATCTCCCTTATATTATATAGTTGCTGGATAGTGTAGTGGTAAGATCGCCGCCTTTCACACGGGAGACCGGGGTTCGAATCCCGGTTGTGGCCAAAAATATATTTTATATATTTTATATATTTATATTTATATTTAAAAGCCTGAGGCGACAGTGGCAAGGAAACTCCCTCTAGCAGGAAGAAACCTTGAGTGGAACCTAGACTCAGAAGGGGACCCCATCCTCCTCTGGGCGACCAAGGAGCATGAAACTGCATTTACATTGACATTCATTAGAGTTCATATAGTTATAAAGTCCCAGTTGGTTTCATGTAGTTATATCCAGGAGTCCAGGTGCGGGTTCACACGGTGTAGTCGGCTCGGTATCAGCTCGAAAAAGAGAAGATGGAGAAGAGTTATTGCCCTACACCTAACCGGCAGGACTAAAGCAACTATGACAGCCTGCCTAAAAGAGTGACCTGGAAGGAAGCACAGGCATGAGGGTTTACAGAGGTTTTGGCGTCAAGCCACCTCCCATCCACAGCTTAAGTGATCGGCGAGAGTGGCAGGACGACAGCACCAATCCCCCCTTTCCCCTTCAATCTCAAATAACTATGAACCTCCAGATTTCCCATTCACCTTAGAAAAGAAGATTTAACTATCCAAAAGACTGGCGAAAGAGGTACATCTTAAGCCTTGACTTAAAAGCAGAGATTGTGTCTGAGTTCCGAACACTAATAGGAAGTTTATTCCATAGCTGTGGTGCTTTATGAGCAAATGCTCTTCCCCCAAAGGTAATGTTCTTTATTCTGGGTACGGATAGAATACCTCCATCTCGTCATCTAAGTGTATGATTCGGAACGCAAATGAGGTCACTCACATACTGCGGTGCAAGACCATTTACAGCTTTATAGGTTAAGAGCAGTGTTTTGTAGTCAACACGAAATCTAACTGGCAGCCAGTGCAGTGAAGATAAAATTGGGGTAATATGATTATATGTTTTAGTTTAACTATTGCTAGTAGCGGTTCAATCAATGCTGGGAGCATCGCTGAATAATTTTGATGGAACAGGTTCTAGCATACAAGTAGATGAATTTGAAGATAAAATTAAGTACATCAGTTCTGACTGGTTAACCAATATTCAATATTCAAAATGTTCTGTTTAATTGAGCATATTTTTGGTCAAAAAGTTTCATAAAGTCGTCACTGGAAAATAACCAGTGGTCTGGTTATTAGTCAGCTTCGACACCATAGTAAATAGGAATCTAGGATTATTTTTGTTTATTTCAATTAGTTCTGATAGATACTAGATGATTTGGCGGCACTAAGAGCCTTTTTGTAGCTACCCATAGCCTCTTTCCATGCTAGTTCGAACACCACTAGTTTAGTATGATGCCACTTACATTCTGTAAGGACATAAAACTTATAGGTCCTGCAGGCCCCAACTCTGATCAGCCTGCATCAGTCTATTTCAGAGCTCCGCTGGCCCAGGCAAGACTGGACTCAACTCGTCAAACCACCCCTTTTAAGGAAGGCAAAGGCCTGCCGGCTCCTGAGAGACTGGATAGGAATAACTGGAGCAGCACAGAAAAAGCAAGACCTTTCACCCCCGGAGTGACCAGAGTTCCACAATCAATCCACAGCAACAACAGCTGTCAGCCTCCAGACACAGACACCTTTTCCACTATAAACAGGATAACTCAGCACACATAGATGTTAGGGACAAATACACGCATGTTTGGTCTCGTTTGAATAGGCATGAGACGAGGAGTATTATACTCTCAGATTTAAGGCAGTATAGCTTTTCCTAAGAGAAATACAGAAACTTCGGCTCAACCCACCAAACTGAGAGAGATTCTCTCATGGTAGAACAAGGGAATTACAACCACCCCCTAAAGTGATCTGATTGGCTGGGGACTTGAGAACCAAGGTCAGCAATGCCCCTAAAATTAACCATTGACCGAAATTAGTCAGTCTTCAGAAACATGCCATCACCTGGTCTGGATACTTAAGGAAGGGCTTCAGAAGTAGTCGGGGAGTCACTCTGTAATCAGAGCTCCCGCAGAGAACTGGGTGAAAGTCTATC
Organism: Brienomyrus brachyistius; assembly: GCF_023856365.1. Taxonomy (NCBI): domain Eukaryota; kingdom Metazoa; phylum Chordata; class Actinopteri; order Osteoglossiformes; family Mormyridae; genus Brienomyrus; species Brienomyrus brachyistius. Next base: position 28,651 of record NW_026043165.1, on the reverse strand, counting down.
TGTAGTCAGATACTTTCCACAGAACTTTGTTCACTCTCAGCTGAGGAATGTGAATACATGATATGAAGACAACTGGATCACAACTGGATCACGGGGGAATCATAAGCAGGGAAGAACACACAGGCAAACAGCAGCAGCAACATTAAAGGCAGGACTGAGAAGCACATTTATACAAGGCTAAGCAGGGAGCAAACTAGAGGCACCTGAAATGAGTAACACAAGGGCAGGAAGGAGAGGTAAAACAAACGCGGAACAGGCATGGCACGTTATACCACACTAGGGAGGAAACGGGAGGTTCAGGAGGGCAGGGTGTGGCAGGGATCCGTTTCAAAATTTAATTTTGGCTTGTACAAACCTTGGTAAAAGCTGCAAAAGATCGATCAACCACTTTCTGAGCTATTGTCTTAACAAACAAAGCATCTGTTGGGGTGGCGGTGTCTGGGGAATACCATGTGTAATACACCTTGTGAAGATTTATATGTAAAACAAAATATTTTTTGATTCTATCACACATATAGAAATTATCCATCCATCCATTTTCCAAACCGCTTATCCTATTGGGTCGCGGGGGGTCCGGAGCCTATCCCAGAATCAATGGGCACGAGGCAGGGAACAACCCAGGATGGGGGGCCAGCCCATCGCAGGGCACACTCACACACCATCCACTCACACACACACACCTACGGGCAATTCAGCAACTCCAATTAGCCCCAGCATGTTTTTGGACTGTGGGGGGAAACCGGAGTACCCAGAGGAAACCCCACAACGACATGGGGAGAACATGCAAACTCCACACACATGTGACCCAGGCGGAGACACGAACCCGGGTCCCAGAGGTGTGAGGCGACAGTGCTAACCACTGCACCACCATGCCGCCCCTTATAGAAATTATTCTAGGTTTAAATAGTAATTTAGCTGAGTAACTAGGCTGAAATTCTAGATAGTTGCAATTTTAAGAATTATTACTATTATTCACAGCTTTTAAGCATGCAGTTGGATGACGGATGGATGGATATTCAGCCACCAGAAATGCCAATTGTTGTTAAGAGGATCAAAGTCTGCAAAGTAGTATGCAGGGTTTAAGGCCAGAACACAGCATACTCTCCGACAGAAAGCATAAAGTTCACTGGGGGAATTTCTGTGGCCACTGCCTGAACAGCATGTGTGGAGAATGTTTATGAGGGTCGAGCCATGCAGAGCTGCTGGCCCTGGCATGTAATGATGAATCACAAATCAGTTAAAAATCGGTGCAAATGCATGAAGATTTAAACCGGCTGATGTGGAAAATGAATCACTATTGTAGGAGTACTTCACAGTACTTTAACAGAAAAACTGGTGTAATATTACATTTGATTTCACAATGTGAGTTTGACGTCAGATGTCACTGCGTATCACGTCGACATCGTACGTCAGTTTTTGGTTTTGAGCGAACGCGAGATGATGAATGAATTTGAAACTGAGGACGGCACAGTGGTTAGTGCTGGCTTCGGTCCAGGGCCCTTTCTGTGTGGAGTTCGCATGCTCTCCCCGTTTTCGCCGGGGACTCCAGGTTCCTCCCACGGTCCAAAAGCATGCAGGATAGGTTGACTGGTGAGTCTAAATTGGCCCTGTAGTTGTGTGAGTGTGTGCGACCTGCGGTGTGTAGGTGACTGCCTGGGCTTGGTTCCTGTCTGCGCCCCTTGTTCCCGGGATAGGCTCCGGTCTCCCCCGCGATCTCAGTTGGGATTAAGTGGTTTCAGAAAATGGATGGATGGACGCACCGCCCGATCTTCAATTGGCGGTGTGGCAGCATATTAGCTTTCCGGTAATCACAAACGAGGAGGAAACAGCGAGAAAAGCACAGACAAGACATAAACTGCATGCAAACATTGTAATAGACTGATAACATACACAAACAGGTCCACTGGCACCACCGTGAGCTGAGTGAAGATTATTAAAAGGGCAAAGCACGCTAAAAAGCTGCACATGCAAACCTTAGCTTATTTATTTGATTTATTTTTTTTTATTTACTTATTTTGATTTGGGATTTTTTTCAACAGTATTTTATTCAAATTCAGTTGCACTGTTCACAACAGTGTCAACAGTTCAGAAAGATAAATATAAGAATATTTTTGAATATATTTGTCTGCAGCTCATTCTGCAAAAAATGAGAAAATTGTATCGTGAACTCAGAATCGTGAATCGTATCAAATGGTGAGTTGAATGTATCGTTACATCCCTAGTTCTTACAGTAGTACTATGGTATGGTGGAGCCACATGACAGGAAGGCAGTACATTGCGAAGTCTGTTAAGAACATCATTCGCACTGAACTGCCCTCCATTGACCAGCTGTACTTTAACTGCCACAGTAACAAGGTTCAGTCTATAATCCAGGACTCTGACCACCATCCACAAACACTGACTAGCAGATTCATGAACAGCTTCATTCGCCAAACAATTCAAACCTGCAGCTTTTGCATCCCCTGTAACAGTCATTTCCACGGCAGCTGCACTGTACAGCTGTTACTGCACTTTATCCACCACTGACCACGTATCATCCAGTTTTGTCCTGCTTTGTATCGCACTGTTTCTGCACCATGTTGTCTTGTACTCCCTTGTGTTGTTATGCACCATCTGTGTTGTTCTGAGCAGTGCCATGATGCAATATTACAAAAAGATCTTGAGGAAATGCAGAGTTCTGGAGGAGATTCTCACAGATCATGGCATGTGTTTATACTGAAGAAACTGTACAAATTGCTAGACATAAAACACAGGACTGGCAACTGTGGTACGTTTTAACACCTTGATAAAAAACTTAAAATCCATAGTAAGTAGGACAACCTCATAGAACCTTTACTAGTCATTGTTCAGAAGATTAACACGGATTAAAAACCATTACTATGAAAGCACGCTAATCAGTTAAGTTGATTATGTGGAGAGAGAGAAAAAAAACTGTCTTTGAAAAAGATCAACCATAGAACGAAGCTGCAGCATTGACACCCCCTAGTGGTGATTTGAAGATAGTTCTGTCTGTAGCAGCTAAGCAGTAGATTTGGCGTCAGGTGCCATGACAAACTCAGTGCTGCTCGGTTTGAACGGCAGAAGCACAAAAATAAAGGGGGCATCTACTGCACGCCCCCCACCCTTGAAAATGGTACAAATTATCATGCAACAGTTTTCTTAAGTAAGTCTTTTTGGGCGTCTGCAGAAACCTCCACGATGCGATTGCCCTGATTAAGAAGTGCGCAGCGGATACAATTTGGGATGCATCGTTCATCCGATTTATTAATATATAATTATTAGTATGTCTATATTATTTTAGAAACGTTACTTGACGAATATTTTTCATTGAGATTGATTCCCCGTTTAAAATTTTGGTGACACTTCATATTTTTTAAGAGAGACAGACAATTTGACGCATGCAATTTGCAGAAATATGTTGTGCCGCTATAAAGTACACAGGCAGCATGACAAACATAAGTACTCACTGAAGCCACGACATACGCCCGGCTGGCCCCAGCGGTACCCCTAAGAAGAAGGCTTTTTTCACAACCCACGACCATCACGAGGGCAAAAAAAACTGAATAGCCTAGAATTTAGTTAATTACAAGGCACATATTTATTGGAGCAAGAGCTCTAACATAAAACTACCTTGTAATTATAAAGTATTATGGCTGTGAACAATGTACAAACAGGCACAGAAAGTAAAATACTCCAAAAATGCAAAGAACCTAAATATTTTTGTTTCCACCGATTCACTCTTGATGTGTTAGGAGTCACAGTTCAGTAGCCTATTCTTCAGTATCTGCATTTAAGACCACCAACTGCTCTTTCTCCTCCTTCGCTCGTCGGCTCAGAGTATTGGACTTGGTAAGTAATGTTGCCCTTTTGGTTCCAGCAGCACTCTCTGCTTCCTCTGCCATGTGCTCAGCATCCTTTTGTAAACTCTCACATACACTTTCCAGTGAGACTCTCTTCCTCTTGAGTTCCTCAAGTTTTCTTTTTTGCTTTTCGCTCATCTTTCACCTTTGGTCAGAGGCGCTTTGGTTGCTCCCCCACACACTCTGACATGGTCGCATATAAGCCTCTGTGCAACAACTGTTTCCTCTGATAAGTTGCAGGTCTCCACCTCTATTCGTTCCACTTCGGCTTGCCCATAGGACAGCAGCAGCAAGTTCTTGCAGAACATCCAGAGGTCAGGATAAGGCCCACTAACTTTTTGATGTAAAAAGACATCAACTTTGGATGGTGCTGAAGGAATGAAGGATATAAAATCCAAGCCTTTTGCCTCATTGTGCAGGTGATTATCAGACTGCTGGGATATTGCATCACCTGTAATTACATTAATTACAGTAGATTAGATGCAGATCAACAATGTCAATACACAGAATCACATGTAGAATAGGAAAGTGATTTATAACCCAATTTTCCTATGATACCATAAATGTGCAATCATTTTAATTTAATCTTGAGATATCTCTAGGCTCATCAAAGAAAATATAACTGGGCTGATGCTTCTTTTCAAACACCAAGAGTCGGTCTTCTAAATACTGCTAAAATCTACGTGTTAACACTATTCAGTTCAGGGACGGATTATGGGTTGTGTGGGCCCCTGGGTAAAACGTTCGCGAGGCCCCCCCCCACCACCACCACCTGCACCACCACCACAACCACCACAAGTCAAGGGCCCTTGGCAGCCAAACACCCTCCCTATAGGGTCAGGGGACCTTGTAGGCAGAGGATCAAAGAATGTAGGCCCTCTAAAATAGACAAACGAAAATACATTGCTGATAAGCGTTGCAAATTGTTTTGGGCTTGGGGCCCACGGGCCCCCTGCACCCCAAGGGCCCCTGGGCAGCGGCCCCGCTAACCCGGTTTGTAATCCGTCCCTGATTCAGTTAGATGTGAAAAAAGAAAAGCATAATTTAAAAATAATATTCTGAACTATCCTATTCTTATCCTATGATTTACCAGCAGATATCCTGCCTGCCAACCGATTCTCCTGCGCAAACTTCTGCATGAGATTTCTCCTTTTCTGCTGGCAGTTATCTGGCTGGTGTGCATTTTGTTTGGGTCCAAGCACGTCATCTCATGTACAATCGAGTACTTCAGAGGGCATTTATCCAAGGCCTTTTTGCACATTTTTGAGAGCACAATCTGGCAATTTTTTTTAATCTGAAGGACACCAAGGTCACTTCCACTGCCTTTGGCTCCTGACTGTCTCTGACAAAAAGATGGTTTGTCAAATTTCCAGAATCTTTCTGCACACTCAGCCCAAGGTTAACACTACCTCAGCTGTACATATCAAACCAGCTCAAACTCCATGTTATTCACATATTTTTTACTTCACAATTGTTTGATACATTTGTATGTAAAGATACCAGTGAATTCACAGAAGTCCCACCTTGATGACAGCCATTCCTATATCCACCTCCTTTGGACTGAGCCAGAGTTTTTGCCTGTACAACAGCTGTACATGTTGCTACACAACACTTAAACATTCTATTTCCTCAATGAACTATTTTTTTTGCAGCAAAAGCCATGAAGCAGCAATAAAATCTTTAAAATATGCTTACCAATAAATATGGTTCTCCCATTTAAACACATGTAAAGATAAACCATGGATATTTAAAAATCATGGGTTCGTTAATGAGTTTAAATGTTATTGAATGGCTTACCTTAAACTTCTCCAGTAAGTCTTCAGCGGTGGAGTGGCTCATGTACTGTGATCCCAGAACCAGGACTGCACTCGAGAGCCATTCTCATAATTCACCCAATACCTGACATGCACATCCAGTTGTTTTCTTTTGATGGTCCTGTTCATACTTACGTCAAACATGACAACGAAGCTCCCTTTTAATATATGGAGCGAGTCCAAATCGCGCAAGAAAAGCGGTTTTATCTTTACCACAAGTGACCCTGCGAGTCAGGGAACATCACCCTGGAGACGGTGTGAATGTCATCATTGGACGTATAGGAGTGATGTCGGCAAACCGTTTGCAAAGCCCATAGCACTTCTGCTTTCAGTGTGGGTTGAGGAGGATGTACTGAAGGCATTATTTGTCATGGGATCCGGAGACACTGCCAAAACGGGTGTAGGCCTATCTTTAGAGGTTGTACTTATCTCCACTGAATAAACATAAATCTGGGCTTATTCTATACTGAACAAAAATATAAACGCAACACTCTTGTTTCTGCTCCCATTTTTCATGAGATGGACTTAAAGACCTACAATTCATTCCAGATACACAATATTACCATTTCTCTCAAACATTTCTCACAAATCAGTCTAAATGTGTGATAGTGAGCACTTCTGCTTTGCTGAGATAATCCATCCCACCTCACAGGTGTGCCACATCAAGATGCTGATCTGACATCATGGGTAGTGCACAGGTGTACCTTATACTGCCCACAATAAAAGGCCACCCTGGAATGTGCAGTTTTTTGCTTTATTGGGGGTCTGGGGACTCAGAACCGGTCAGTATCTGGTGTGACCACCATTTGCCTCATGCAATGCAACACATCTTCTTCGCATAGAGTTTATCAGATTGTCAATTGTGGCCTGTGGAATGTTGGTCCACTCCTCTTCAATGGCTGTGCGAAGTTGTTGGATATTAGTGGGAACTGGTACACGCTGTCGTATACGCCGGTCAAGCACATCCCAAACAAGAGCAGCTGACCTGAGAAATAAGAAATAAGCTAAGCTGGAAACCTGGACCCTCCGACCAAGAATGCGTGAAGTACCCTCAGAAGGTCTACTAGAAGATGTACGTAGAAGACTACTACAGATCAGCTGATCTACACCACAGCAACAGTGATCCTTGAGCTGGAGCCGGACCGTCTTTGAAGACTCCGTAAATCTCCGTATAATAATATATATCTACGGGAACGAGAAAGGAGAAAGCAGAGAACAAGAACAAGATTTGTAAATGTAAGATTTGAAGGACCCCCGGCATGAAAAATAGAATAGTTCTCGTCATTAGTGAACATGTGTCTCGTCATTGTGTATCATGGACAGTAAGAGGGGGATCAATAGAGTGTTGTTATTATAACGTCTAAAAAGTCTGTCGATAAATCAATAAGAAAATAAATGAAGTCGTTTTCGCGAACACGCGAACAGGGGCCGGACCGACTGTAGGGGGTGTGGCCAGAGACAGCCATAGCTGTCAAGTCTCCCGTTTTGGCCGGGAAACTACCGTATTTTACTTCTCTTTCCCGCCGTCCTCCCGTATTAGTATTTTCCCGTAAATCTCCCTTATATTATATAGTTGCTGGATAGTGTAGTGGTAAGATCGCCGCCTTTCACACGGGAGACCGGGGTTCGAATCCCGGTTGTGGCCAAAAATATATTTTATATATTTTATATATTTATATTTATATTTATATTATATTTTATATAATTTATATTATTTTATATTTCCTGTCTTAAAATGTAAGGGATACTGGAGCCTCCCGTTTTGGCCGGGAAACTACCGTATTTTACTTCTCTTTCCCGCCGTCCTCCCGTATTAGTATTTTCCCGTAAATCTCCCTTATATTATATAGTTGCTGGATAGTGTAGTGGTAAGATCGCCGCCTTTCACACGGGAGACCGGGGTTCGAATCCCGGTTGTGGCCAAAAATATATTTTATATATTTTATATATTTATATTTATATTTATATTATATTTTATATAATTTATATTATTTTATATTTCCTGTCTTAAAATGTAAGGGATACTGGAGCCTCCCGTTTTGGCCGGGAAACTACCGTATTTTACTTCTCTTTCCCGCCGTCCTCCCGTATTATTTTCCCGTAAATCTCCCTTATAATATATATATATATATATTATATTATATAGTTGCTGGATAGTGTAGTGGTAAGATCGCCGCCTTTCACACGGGAGACCGGGGTTCGAATCCCGGTTGTGGCCAGAAACAACTGCTATCACAACTAGAGATTGATGAGGTACAACACGAATGCTACGACAAGGGGGAGCCAGGACGACAGGTCAGGGGGGAGATATCATCATCCCCACATTCCGAGATTGGGTACCAAGCCCCATATATATTAGTAGGCTGAATACAAGAGAGACTAGTAGGCTGAATACAAGAGCAGCTGACCTGAGAAATAAGAAATAAGCTAAGCTGGACCAAGAATGCGTGAAGTACCCTCAGAAGGTCTACTAGAAGATGTACGTAGAAGACTACTACAGATCAGCTGATCTACACCACAGCAACAGTGATCCTGGAGCCGGACCGTCTTTGAAGACTCCGTAAATCTCCGTATAATAATATATCTACGGGAGAAAGGAGAAAGATAAAAATAATAATAATAATAATAAAATAATTTAATAATAAGAGAAAAATAAGAGAATAGTTCTCGTCATTAGTTCTCGATAGAATAGTTCTCGAACATGTGTCTCTGTATCATGGACAGTAATCAATAGAGTGTTGTTATTATAACGTCTAAAAAGTCTGTCGATAAATCAATAAGAAAATAAATGAAGTCGTTTTCGCGAACACGCGAACAGGGGCCGGACCGACTGTAGGGGGCGTGGCCAGAGACAGCCATAGCTGTCAAGTCTCCCGTTTTGGCCGGGAAACTACCGTATTTTACTTCTCTTTCCCGCCGTCCTCCCGTATTAGTATTTTCCCGTAAATCTCCCTTATATTATATAGTTGCTGGATAGTGTAGTGGTAAGATCGCCGCCTTTCACACGGGAGACCGGGGTTCGAATCCCGGTTGTGGCCAAAAATATATTTTATATATTTTATATATTTATATTTATATTTATATTATATTTTATATAATTTATATTATTTTATATTTCCTGTCTTAAAATGTAAGGGATACTGGAGCCTCCCGTTTTGGCCGGGAAACTACCGTATTTTACTTCTCTTTCCCGCCGTCCTCCCGTATTAGTATTTTCCCGTAAATCTCCCTTATATTATATAGTTGCTGGATAGTGTAGTGGTAAGATCGCCGCCTTTCACACGGGAGACCGGGGTTCGAATCCCGGTTGTGGCCAAAAATATATTTTATATATTTTATATATTTATATTTATATTTATATTATATTTTATATAATTTATATTATTTTATATTTCCTGTCTTAAAATGTAAGGGATACTGGAGCCTCCCGTTTTGGCCGGGAAACTACCGTATTTTACTTCTCTTTCCCGCCGTCCTCCCGTATTAGTATTTTCCCGTAAATCTCCCTTATATTATATAGTTGCTGGATAGTGTAGTGGTAAGATCGCCGCCTTTCACACGGGAGACCGGGGTTCGAATCCCGGTTGTGGCCAAAAATATATTTTATATATTTTATATATTTATATTTATATTTAAAAGCCTGAGGCGACAGTGGCAAGGAAACTCCCTCTAGCAGGAAGAAACCTTGAGTGGAACCTAGACTCAGAAGGGGACCCCATCCTCCTCTGGGCGACCAAGGAGCATGAAACTGCATTTACATTGACATTCATTAGAGTTCATATAGTTATAAAGTCCCAGTTGGTTTCATGTAGTTATATCCAGGAGTCCAGGTGCGGGTTCACACGGTGTAGTCGGCTCGGTATCAGCTCGAAAAAGAGAAGATGGAGAAGAGTTATTGCCCTACACCTAACCGGCAGGACTAAAGCAACTATGACAGCCTGCCTAAAAGAGTGACCTGGAAGGAAGCACAGGCATGAGGGTTTACAGAGGTTTTGGCGTCAAGCCACCTCCCATCCACAGCTTAAGTGATCGGCGAGAGTGGCAGGACGACAGCACCAATCCCCCCTTTCCCCTTCAATCTCAAATAACTATGAACCTCCAGATTTCCCATTCACCTTAGAAAAGAAGATTTAACTATCCAAAAGACTGGCGAAAGAGGTACATCTTAAGCCTTGACTTAAAAGCAGAGATTGTGTCTGAGTTCCGAACACTAATAGGAAGTTTATTCCATAGCTGTGGTGCTTTATGAGCAAATGCTCTTCCCCCAAAGGTAATGTTCTTTATTCTGGGTACGGATAGAATACCTCCATCTCGTCATCTAAGTGTATGATTCGGAACGCAAATGAGGTCACTCACATACTGCGGTGCAAGACCATTTACAGCTTTATAGGTTAAGAGCAGTGTTTTGTAGTCAACACGAAATCTAACTGGCAGCCAGTGCAGTGAAGATAAAATTGGGGTAATATGATTATATGTTTTAGTTTAACTATTGCTAGTAGCGGTTCAATCAATGCTGGGAGCATCGCTGAATAATTTTGATGGAACAGGTTCTAGCATACAAGTAGATGAATTTGAAGATAAAATTAAGTACATCAGTTCTGACTGGTTAACCAATATTCAATATTCAAAATGTTCTGTTTAATTGAGCATATTTTTGGTCAAAAAGTTTCATAAAGTCGTCACTGGAAAATAACCAGTGGTCTGGTTATTAGTCAGCTTGGACACCATAGTAAATAGGAATCTAGGATTATTTTTGTTTATTTCAATTAGTTCTGATAGATACTAGATGATTTGGCGGCACTAAGAGCCTTTTTGTAGCTACCCATAGCCTCTTTCCATGCTAGTTCGAACACCACTAGTTTAGTATGATGCCACTTACATTCTGTAAGGACATAAAACTTATAGGTCCTGCAGGCCCCAACTCTGATCAGCCTGCATCAGTCTATTTCAGAGCTCCGCTGGCCCAGGCAAGACTGGACTCAACTCGTCAAACCACCCCTTTTAAGGAAGGCAAAGGCCTGCCGGCTCCTGAGAGACTGGATAGGAATAACTGGAGCAGCACAGAAAAAGCAAGACCTTTCACCCCCGGAGTGACCAGAGTTCCACAATCAATCCACAGCAACAACAGCTGTCAGCCTCCAGACACAGACACCTTTTCCACTATAAACAGGATAACTCAGCACACATAGATGTTAGGGACAAATACACGCATGTTTGGTCTCGTTTGAATAGGCATGAGACGAGGAGTATTATACTCTCAGATTTAAGGCAGTATAGCTTTTCCTAAGAGAAATACAGAAACTTCGGCTCAACCCACCAAACTGAGAGAGATTCTCTCATGGTAGAACAAGGGAATTACAACCACCCCCTAAAGTGATCTGATTGGCTGGGGACTTGAGAACCAAGGTCAGCAATGCCCCTAAAATTAACCATTGACCGAAATTAGTCAGTCTTCAGAAACATGCCATCACCTGGTCTGGATACTTAAGGAAGGGCTTCAGAAGTAGTCGGGGAGTCACTCTGTAATCAGAGCTCCCGCAGAGAACTGGGTGAAAGTCTATCTGTAGTCAGATACTTTCCACAGAACTTTGTTCACTCTCAGCTGAGGAATGTGAATACATGATATGAAGACAACTGGATCACAACTGGATCACGGGGGAATCATAAGCAGGGAAGAACACACAGGCAAACAGCAGCAGCAACATTAAAGGCAGGACTGAGAAGCACATTTATACAAGGCTAAGCAGGGAGCAAACTAGAGGCACCTGAAATGAGTAACACAAGGGCAGGAAGGAGAGGTAAAACAAACGCGGAACAGGCATGGCACGTTATACCACACTAGGGAGGAAACGGGAGGTTCAGGAGGGCAGGGTGTGGCAGGGATCCGTTTCAAAATTTAATTTTGGCTTGTACAAACCTTGGTAAAAGCTGCAAAAGATCGATCAACCACTTTCTGAGCTATTGTCTTAACAAACAAAGCATCTGTTGGGGTGGCGGTGTCTGGGGAATACCATGTGTAATACACCTTGTGAAGATTTATATGTAAAACAAAATATTTTTTGATTCTATCACACATATAGAAATTATCCATCCATCCATTTTCCAAACCGCTTATCCTATTGGGTCGCGGGGGGTCCAGAGCCTATCCCAGAATCAATGGGCACGAGGCAGGGAACAACCCAGGATGGGGGGCCAGCCCATCGCAGGGCACACTCACACACCATCCACTCACACACACACACCTACGGGCAATTCAGCAACTCCAATTAGCCCCAGCATGTTTTTGGACTGTGGGGGGAAACCGGAGTACCCAGAGGAAACCCCACAACGACATGGGGAGAACATGCAAACTCCACACACATGTGACCCAGGCGGAGACACGAACCCGGGTCCCAGAGGTGTGAGGCGACAGTGCTAACCACTGCACCACCATGCCGCCCCTTATAGAAATTATTCTAGGTTTAAATAGTAATTTAGCTGAGTAACTAGGCTGAAATTCTAGATAGTTGCAATTTTAAGAATTATTACTATTATTCACAGCTTTTAAGCATGCAGTTGGATGACGGATGGATGGATATTCAGCCACCAGAAATGCCAATTGTTGTTAAGAGGATCAAAGTCTGCAAAGTAGTATGCAGGGTTTAAGGCCAGAACACAGCATACTCTCCGACAGAAAGCATAAAGTTCACTGGGGGAATTTCTGTGGCCACTGCCTGAACAGCATGTGTGGAGAATGTTTATGAGGGTCGAGCCATGCAGAGCTGCTGGCCCTGGCATGTAATGATGAATCACAAATCAGTTAAAAATCGGTGCAAATGCATGAAGATTTAAACCGGCTGATGTGGAAAATGAATCACTATTGTAGGAGTACTTCACAGTACTTTAACAGAAAAACTGGTGTAATATTACATTTGATTTCACAATGTGAGTTTGACGTCAGATGTCACTGCGTATCACGTCGACATCGTACGTCAGTTTTTGGTTTTGAGCGAACGCGAGATGATGAATGAATTTGAAACTGAGGACGGCACAGTGGTTAGTGCTGGCTTCGGTCCAGGGCCCTTTCTGTGTGGAGTTCGCATGCTCTCCCCGTTTTCGCCGGGGACTCCAGGTTCCTCCCACGGTCCAAAAGCATGCAGGATAGGTTGACTGGTGAGTCTAAATTGGCCCTGTAGTTGTGTGAGTGTGTGCGACCTGCGGTGTGTAGGTGACTGCCTGGGCTTGGTTCCTGTCTGCGCCCCTTGTTCCCGGGATAGGCTCCGGTCTCCCCCGCGATCTCAGTTGGGATTAAGTGGTTTCAGAAAATGGATGGATGGACGCACCGCCCGATCTTCAATTGGCGGTGTGGCAGCATATTAGCTTTCCGGTAATCACAAACGAGGAGGAAACAGCGAGAAAAGCACAGACAAGACATAAACTGCATGCAAACATTGTAATAGACTGATAACATACACAAACAGGTCCACTGGCACCACCGTGAGCTGAGTGAAGATTATTAAAAGGGCAAAGCACGCTAAAAAGCTGCACATGCAAACCTTAGCTTATTTATTTGATTTATTTTTTTTTATTTACTTATTTTGATTTGGGATTTTTTTCAACAGTATTTTATTCAAATTCAGTTGCACTGTTCACAACAGTGTCAACAGTTCAGAAAGATAAATATAAGAATATTTTTGAATATATTTGTCTGCAGCTCATTCTGCAAAAAATGAGAAAATTGTATCGTGAACTCAGAATCGTGAATCGTATCAAATGGTGAGTTGAATGTATCGTTACATCCCTAGTTCTTACAGTAGTACTATGGTATGGTGGAGCCACATGACAGGAAGGCAGTACATTGCGAAGTCTGTTAAGAACATCATTCGCACTGAACTGCCCTCCATTGACCAGCTGTACTTTAACTGCCACAGTAACAAGGTTCAGTCTATAATCCAGGACTCTGACCACCATCCACAAACACTGACTAGCAGATTCATGAACAGCTTCATTCGCCAAACAATTCAAACCTGCAGCTTTTGCATCCCCTGTAACAGTCATTTCCACGGCAGCTGCACTGTACAGCTGTTACTGCACTTTATCCACCACTGACCACGTATCATCCAGTTTTGTCCTGCTTTGTATCGCACTGTTTCTGCACCATGTTGTCTTGTACTCCCTTGTGTTGTTATGCACCATCTGTGTTGTTCTGAGCAGTGCCATGATGCAATATTACAAAAAGATCTTGAGGAAATGCAGAGTTCTGGAGGAGATTCTCACAGATCATGGCATGTGTTTATACTGAAGAAACTGTACAAATTGCTAGACATAAAACACAGGACTGGCAACTGTGGTACGTTTTAACACCTTGATAAAAAACTTAAAATCCATAGTAAGTAGGACAACCTCATAGAACCTTTACTAGTCATTGTTCAGAAGATTAACACGGATTAAAAACCATTACTATGAAAGCACGCTAATCAGTTAAGTTGATTATGTGGAGAGAGAGAAAAAAAACTGTCTTTGAAAAAGATCAACCATAGAACGAAGCTGCAGCATTGACACCCCCTAGTGGTGATTTGAAGATAGTTCTGTCTGTAGCAGCTAAGCAGTAGATTTGGCGTCAGGTGCCATGACAAACTCAGTGCTGCTCGGTTTGAACGGCAGAAGCACAAAAATAAAGGGGGCATCTACTGCACGCCCCCCACCCTTGAAAATGGTACAAATTATCATGCAACAGTTTTCTTAAGTAAGTCTTTTTGGGCGTCTGCAGAAACCTCCACGATGCGATTGCCCTGATTAAGAAGTGCGCAGCGGATACAATTTGGGATGCATCGTTCATCCGATTTATTAATATATAATTATTAGTATGTCTATATTATTTTAGAAACGTTACTTGACGAATATTTTTCATTGAGATTGATTCCCCGTTTAAAATTTTGGTGACACTTCATATTTTTTAAGAGAGACAGACAATTTGACGCATGCAATTTGCAGAAATATGTTGTGCCGCTATAAAGTACACAGGCAGCATGACAAACATAAGTACTCACTGAAGCCACGACATACGCCCGGCTGGCCCCAGCGGTACCCCTAAGAAGAAGGCTTTTTTCACAACCCACGACCATCACGAGGGCAAAAAAAACTGAATAGCCTAGAATTTAGTTAATTACAAGGCACATATTTATTGGAGCAAGAGCTCTAACATAAAACTACCTTGTAATTATAAAGTATTATGGCTGTGAACAATGTACAAACAGGCACAGAAAGTAAAATACTCCAAAAATGCAAAGAACCTAAATATTTTTGTTTCCACCGATTCACTCTTGATGTGTTAGGAGTCACAGTTCAGTAGCCTATTCTTCAGTATCTGCATTTAAGACCACCAACTGCTCTTTCTCCTCCTTCGCTCGTCGGCTCAGAGTATTGGACTTGGTAAGTAATGTTGCCCTTTTGGTTCCAGCAGCACTCTCTGCTTCCTCTGCCATGTGCTCAGCATCCTTTTGTAAACTCTCACATACACTTTCCAGTGAGACTCTCTTCCTCTTGAGTTCCTCAAGTTTTCTTTTTTGCTTTTCGCTCATCTTTCACCTTTGGTCAGAGGCGCTTTGGTTGCTCCCCCACACACTCTGACATGGTCGCATATAAGCCTCTGTGCAACAACTGTTTCCTCTGATAAGTTGCAGGTCTCCACCTCTATTCGTTCCACTTCGGCTTGCCCATAGGACAGCAGCAGCAAGTTCTTGCAGAACATCCAGAGGTCAGGATAAGGCCCACTAACTTTTTGATGTAAAAAGACATCAACTTTGGATGGTGCTGAAGGAATGAAGGATATAAAATCCAAGCCTTTTGCCTCATTGTGCAGGTGATTATCAGACTGCTGGGATATTGCATCACCTGTAATTACATTAATTACAGTAGATTAGATGCAGATCAACAATGTCAATACACAGAATCACATGTAGAATAGGAAAGTGATTTATAACCCAATTTTCCTATGATACCATAAATGTGCAATCATTTTAATTTAATCTTGAGATATCTCTAGGCTCATCAAAGAAAATATAACTGGGCTGATGCTTCTTTTCAAACACCAAGAGTCGGTCTTCTAAATACTGCTAAAATCTACGTGTTAACACTATTCAGTTCAGGGACGGATTATGGGTTGTGTGGGCCCCTGGGTAAAACGTTCGCGAGGCCCCCCCCCACCACCACCACCTGCACCACCACCACAACCACCACAAGTCAAGGGCCCTTGGCAGCCAAACACCCTCCCTATAGGGTCAGGGGACCTTGTAGGCAGAGGATCAAAGAATGTAGGCCCTCTAAAATAGACAAACGAAAATACATTGCTGATAAGCGTTGCAAATTGTTTTGGGCTTGGGGCCCACGGGCCCCCTGCACCCCAAGGGCCCCTGGGCAGCGGCCCCGCTAACCCGGTTTGTAATCCGTCCCTGATTCAGTTAGATGTGAAAAAAGAAAAGCATAATTTAAAAATAATATTCTGAACTATCCTATTCTTATCCTATGATTTACCAGCAGATATCCTGCCTGCCAACCGATTCTCCTGCGCAAACTTCTGCATGAGATTTCTCCTTTTCTGCTGGCAGTTATCTGGCTGGTGTGCATTTTGTTTGGGTCCAAGCACGTCATCTCATGTACAATCGAGTACTTCAGAGGGCATTTATCCAAGGCCTTTTTGCACATTTTTGAGAGCACAATCTGGCAATTTTTTTTAATCTGAAGGACACCAAGGTCACTTCCACTGCCTTTGGCTCCTGACTGTCTCTGACAAAAAGATGGTTTGTCAAATTTCCAGAATCTTTCTGCACACTCAGCCCAAGGTTAACACTACCTCAGCTGTACATATCAAACCAGCTCAAACTCCATGTTATTCACATATTTTTTACTTCACAATTGTTTGATACATTTGTATGTAAAGATACCAGTGAATTCACAGAAGTCCCACCTTGATGACAGCCATTCCTATATCCACCTCCTTTGGACTGAGCCAGAGTTTTTGCCTGTACAACAGCTGTACATGTTGCTACACAACACTTAAACATTCTATTTCCTCAATGAACTATTTTTTTTGCAGCAAAAGCCATGAAGCAGCAATAAAATCTTTAAAATATGCTTACCAATAAATATGGTTCTCCCATTTAAACACATGTAAAGATAAACCATGGATATTTAAAAATCATGGGTTCGTTAATGAGTTTAAATGTTATTGAATGGCTTACCTTAAACTTCTCCAGTAAGTCTTCAGCGGTGGAGTGGCTCATGTACTGTGATCCCAGAACCAGGACTGCACTCGAGAGCCATTCTCATAATTCACCCAATACCTGACATGCACATCCAGTTGTTTTCTTTTGATGGTCCTGTTCATACTTACGTCAAACATGACAACGAAGCTCCCTTTTAATATATGGAGCGAGTCCAAATCGCGCAAGAAAAGCGGTTTTATCTTTACCACAAGTGACCCTGCGAGTCAGGGAACATCACCCTGGAGACGGTGTGAATGTCATCATTGGACGTATAGGAGTGATGTCGGCAAACCGTTTGCAAAGCCCATAGCACTTCTGCTTTCAGTGTGGGTTGAGGAGGATGTACTGAAGGCATTATTTGTCATGGGATCCGGAGACACTGCCAAAACGGGTGTAGGCCTATCTTTAGAGGTTGTACTTATCTCCACTGAATAAACATAAATCTGGGCTTATTCTATACTGAACAAAAATATAAACGCAACACTCTTGTTTCTGCTCCCATTTTTCATGAGATGGACTTAAAGACCTACAATTCATTCCAGATACACAATATTACCATTTCTCTCAAACATTTCTCACAAATCAGTCTAAATGTGTGATAGTGAGCACTTCTGCTTTGCTGAGATAATCCATCCCACCTCACAGGTGTGCCACATCAAGATGCTGATCTGACATCATGGGTAGTGCACAGGTGTACCTTATACTGCCCACAATAAAAGGCCACCCTGGAATGTGCAGTTTTTTGCTTTATTGGGGGTCTGGGGACTCAGAACCGGTCAGTATCTGGTGTGACCACCATTTGCCTCATGC
The DNA here is from genome assembly GCF_023856365.1 of Brienomyrus brachyistius. Classification (NCBI taxonomy): domain Eukaryota; kingdom Metazoa; phylum Chordata; class Actinopteri; order Osteoglossiformes; family Mormyridae; genus Brienomyrus; species Brienomyrus brachyistius. The sequence continues at coordinate 10,924 of NW_026043165.1, read as the reverse complement.
AATGCAACACATCTTCTTCGCATAGAGTTTATCAGATTGTCAATTGTGGCCTGTGGAATGTTGGTCCACTCCTCTTCAATGGCTGTGCGAAGTTGTTGGATATTAGTGGGAACTGGTACACGCTGTCGTATACGCCGGTCAAGCACATCCCAAACAAGAGCAGCTGACCTGAGAAATAAGAAATAAGCTAAGCTGGAAACCTGGACCCTCCGACCAAGAATGCGTGAAGTACCCTCAGAAGGTCTACTAGAAGATGTACGTAGAAGACTACTACAGATCAGCTGATCTACACCACAGCAACAGTGATCCTTGAGCTGGAGCCGGACCGTCTTTGAAGACTCCGTAAATCTCCGTATAATAATATATATCTACGGGAACGAGAAAGGAGAAAGCAGAGAACAAGAACAAGATTTGTAAATGTAAGATTTGAAGGACCCCCGGCATGAAAAATAGAATAGTTCTCGTCATTAGTGAACATGTGTCTCGTCATTGTGTATCATGGACAGTAAGAGGGGGATCAATAGAGTGTTGTTATTATAACGTCTAAAAAGTCTGTCGATAAATCAATAAGAAAATAAATGAAGTCGTTTTCGCGAACACGCGAACAGGGGCCGGACCGACTGTAGGGGGCGTGGCCAGAGACAGCCATAGCTGTCAAGTCTCCCGTTTTGGCCGGGAAACTACCGTATTTTACTTCTCTTTCCCGCCGTCCTCCCGTATTAGTATTTTCCCGTAAATCTCCCTTATATTATATAGTTGCTGGATAGTGTAGTGGTAAGATCGCCGCCTTTCACACGGGAGACCGGGGTTCGAATCCCGGTTGTGGCCAAAAATATATTTTATATATTTTATATATTTATATTATTTTATATTTCCTGTCTTAAAATGTAAGGGATACTGGAGCCTGGTTGCGGATGGCTCACGGCGGGTGCCGGAAAATTTCCTTTATTTTCAAATCCAAACCTTGACAGGTATGCTGCTGTTCCAAATCATGGGTGCATGTTACAAGTGCGGAACATATTTTAACTTAGTACTAACTTAGCATCATATTTGATCTGATTCGACTGAATATCCCAGGTTTCCATCTCTCATGCATCTGGTGTGACGTGTTTTCAGACTCTCAGGCTGGCGCAAAGAAATCTTACGGGAATTGAACGTCTCACTCCGGCCAGCTGACCAAAGTTCGGTAACCTTGGTATTGTGTGTAGGAGATTCGCTATAACTATAATTTCGTTCTCCATTTACATGCCCGTAGTGTCTTTAAGTGTTATGTAGTTTTGCCTGAAACGCAAAAATAAAACAAAGCAATTAAAGCCGATCAGTGGCTCAAATTGTGCTGTAGCGATTGAAGAACTTTTGTCGGAAGTTGGATTCGAACTTGGGATGCCTTACTTGGGAGAACAGAATACCAGAATAGAGTAGGTTAAGTCCAGCCTTGGCTTCCAAGCTGACGTTTTTCTACATATGTGCTTGTGTATCATGGACAGTAAGAGGGGGCAGGCAAGGAGAGAATTTCTCTCTTTGGGGATCAATAGAGTGTTGTTATTATAACGTCTAAAAAGTATGATGGTCTGTCGATAAATCAATAAGAAAATAAATGAAGTCGTTTTCGCGAACACGCCGAATTATAACTATAATTTCGTTCTCCATTTACATGCCCGTAGTGTCTTTAACCGGCTGCACAAACTGGATCCGCCTCCATTACGACACAACTTTGCCCTTATTGGCTTAAGAATTTAGTCACATACATGACGTATATCTGCTATTTCTCCCGAGAAGCAGGTAAAGCAGTGGTAACTGCTTTGTAGTTAATTTACCTGGTAAAATTAAGTTTAAATAAATGATATAAATACTGTAATAGTACTCGTGAGCTTTGTTTATTTGTTATTAGTTATTGTAATGTTGCGCTGCTTTATTTGTTTAATCGTCTAGTCTGTGGAGACATTCAAGTTAATCAAATAAGAATTGCACTGTACACTGTACATGACCATAAAAACTTTGTATCCTTGAAATAAATGTTTTTGATCTTTTCCTTGGCAGTTATCTTTTTACACAGGGCCTCTATGTACACGATAGTTTTTTTTTTCACGACTAACAGTATGGATCAGGAGTTGGTTATTGTAAAAGAAGTAATGTGCATGCAGGTGATATTTGTATAGATTTATCCACACCCTTGTAGCAGTGCTGCCATTGCAGTCAGATCTCGCAAACTAGGAGTATTAGTTGTCTTTATTTCTCTTTATTTCTTGACGCCAACCCTCTCCATTAATCCGGGCTTGGGACTGGCACCTACCTGAGCTGGCTTGCTCCCTTAAGTGGCTGGGTTAGGCTAAACTATATATATATATTTACCAAGACTACAATAAAACATCTCGAAATGTGTAGTCTAGCAAAACGCAGTTTAAAGAAGGTAGCCTACCTGGCGAAATTGCAAACAAATTAAGGGCGTTAGGCAGCCTTTAGATCCTACCCATCATGCACTGCAGTTTTTTGCTAATTCCTCAAATGGAAAACTGTCCATCCATCCATCCATTTTCCAAACCGCTTATCCTACTGGATCGCGGGGGGTCTGGAGCCTATCCCGGAAGCAATGGGCACGAGACAGGGAACAACTCAGGATGGCGGGCCAGCCCATCGCAGGGCACACTCACACACTATTCACTCACGCATACACTCCTATGGGCAATTTAGCAACTCCAATTAGCCTCAGCATGTTTTTGGACTGTGGGGGAAACCAGAGTACCCGGAGGAAACCCCACGATGACATGGGTAGAACATGCAAACTCCACACACATGTGACCCAGGTGGAGACTCGAACCCGGGCCCTAGAGGTGTGAGGCAACAGTGCTAACCACTGCACCACCATGCTGCCCCCTAAATGGAAAACCATTAAATACAAAAGGAAAACAAAAGTGCTGTAAGACTGTATACTTATGTGTATGTTAGTAAAGGCTGTAGCTGACACAACGGACCCCACTAATTAGAAAGGGGTAATTGTACACATGTGGCATCCAGTATGTTCTTCTATAACAGTTTTTTAAAAAAAAAAAAAACTCACATTACACAAATTGGCACTATCAAAACGAGGATTATGGGGAAAATGGGGACTGTGATGGAGATTACATACACGTAGGCATGGTATTTAGTTTTTTTTTAATCTGGTCACCTTCCAGAGTAATTGTAAACTAAAACCATCTTCACCCTATTTGATTCTTTATAAATGGACAATCAGTCGTGCAGTAAATGGGGGTATAGAGAGACACAGAGCTTGTCTAACAAGAAACCCTGGGAAGCTAACATTAATAGGGTGGGTATGGATAGCAAAACCATTGATACAGATTACAGATTTATATCTCACCTGAACCCTGGCGGGCTCCGTGCCAATAGGGGTTGGGATTAGGGTTAGTTAACTTAAGTAGTAATATTGATGTGTATATTCTCCTATTCTCCAGTCAGTGAATCGTGAAACGTAATGTTAATATGTTTCTATACCTATATGTTCTGCTTAAAAACCCATAAAGGCAAGCACAGTGTTTAGACATTCTGTTACTTAGACTAGTAAACACTAAGATCCTTCAGCTTTCAATTAACCTGACACAACAGTCTAAACAACAAATGTGTGCCATGTCATTTGTCATCTTTACATCTTGTATCCTTTATATGGTAATTGGATTTTCAAGGTGGAATTGCAGGTCGATCATTTTAAGGATCTAGATGTAAACCTCCCTGGTGTTGCTTTAATATTTTTTTTGCACAATTTGCTTCACACACTTCCTCCAGCAGAGAAGCTTACAATACTACACCCCACCAAATGACTGGATGATGCCTTTTTATTTAAGGTCTGGCTGTGAGCCTCGATTACCGATACACTATCTTCAGGCTCCTGCCGGGATCAGTCAGTATGGTGGACCTTTGGAGGAATGGGTACAAAACCATCAGGAAAGTTTGCAGGTGCTTCAAGAGTATGTGAAGGCTTAGTTGGAGGAACAAGCCACACCACGAAATCGGAAACACAATGAGTTGGTTAATGATTAGGGGTTTGATGAAGGTCAGCTGGTGTGTTTGCGGAACCATGTTCGAGGTAAAATACAGGATCATTGGGATGCCTGTTTGTATATGGTAGTTCGGTGTCCCCAAGATCAGGGTGCAGTTTACTCTGCAACTCCAATGGAGGGGGACGGGGTTGTCCGTCAAGTTCACCGAACAGAGTTGCGTCCAGTACCACAGGGGGTTGTTATGTCAGGGGAAGATGTTCTGGTAATGTCTCCTGAGTCTGGGTTGCCCACAGGGGCAACAGAAATGGAATCGGATGAGGACTCTGTGGTTTTACGGGGACAGGGCTGGTGGGAGGGGTCGCAATAGAGCATCCACAAGTAGGCCTCGTATAATGGAGGAGGTTATGTCCCCCCCGAGGTGTAGAGACCAGTTAAACGTTCGGTGAGGTCCACCACTGGTCATCATACCAACCCTTATAAGTTACCACGGTCAGTGAATGATCGTTCGGTTGGGGAGGAAGACCAGTGGTTTGGGGATAGAATTCTTAGCTGTGATCGTTGGGTCATCAATTTCATTTTGGGGGATGGATTGTAGCCAGGCAATTATAGGCAGGTATAGGAACTGCAGTTCGGACTGGAGGCATAGCCGGGGCGAGATGGCTGTGCATGTTCCGATGGTAGGGCATATTGGCAAAGGAGCAGGCACGGGAAAGACAGGCAGGGTCCTGATAGATTTGGGGGAGCATCGGCGGGCATATTGAATTTGCAGTGTAGCAGCCTTTCTGTTTGCTTGTTTCAGGGGTGAACAATCTTATCCGCAAAGGGCCGGTGTGTATGCAGGTTTTCGCTGCAACTCCCTAATTAGATTTCTAATTAGAGGACTGATTAGCTGAAGAGTCCTCATACCTGGTTTTGAAGAGCTGACCTAAAGGTTACCCCAAAAACCTGTTTTTTTTTTGTTTGAATGGGGCAGTGAGTCATGGGGTAAACTACTGTTCTTTAGGGGTTTTCAAGGTGGAATTACGGGTCGATAATTTTAAGGATCAGGTTGTAAACCTCCCTGGTGTTGCTTTAATATGTTTTATCTGAGGTTGTATCGTGTATTATCAAGCCAGCCGGCTTAGTGGCCTCGGGAGCGGGGTTTAGTGGGAGCAGCTGGCTAGTTTTATTTTCTTTTTTGTTTGTGTCTTTTTCTTTGTTGTATGTATATTTTGGGTTCATTATTAGGCAGGCTGGGCCTTTTGGCACCTGTAGTCTGGGTGCTGGATTGCCCATAGGGGTCTTTTTTATTGCTGTGATTTGCTGTGTCATTCACTAGTGTGATTTGTGCTGGATGTGTTTTTAAGGTTGTGCTGTGGCGTGTACCTGAGCAAACTTTGGGCAACCTGTTCTCTTGTTGGCTTTATTGACAAAGGGTGGATTAGTCTAATTACGGCCTGCTACAAATAGCTGCATATAACGTATAAAAAAAATCACCTTATGGGTGCTCCGTAGGGTAGCAAGATCTTGAGTTTTTTTTACAGTACTCGGGTACGTTTTAAAATTTTCGACCAATCAGCAAACATTATTCTGACAGCATAGCTGGGAAACCAATGAAAAGTGAGTGCAACGTTCTAGAACTTGACTTCGGGTTGACGCTCCCTATAAAAGAGCTGGGTACTGCTTCAAGGCGTTCAGTTGGCGCTACCTCCTGATAGAGTAGCACTGTACGGCTCTTGTTCCGTAAAACAACATCAAAAGGATGAAAAAAAAAACAATATTTAAAGAAGACGAAAAAAATCAATTTTTAAAGAAGACGAAAAAAACATCGTCTAAAAAAATAAGCCAAAAAAATAATATCCGAAGAAGGAAAAACATGCAAAGTAAAAAAAAACAAACAAAAATAAAAAACAATATCCAAAGAAGAAGGAAAAAAACATCCAAAGGGAGAAAAGAAGAACTGAAGGGCCAACGAGGTAGGAGGAAATACAAATTTCGTTTCAGCACCGTTGGAGTGCCAAGCCGTGAAAAGCATTTGGCCAGAAGACAAGGTAAGTGTTGTATCTGTTATTTTAAAACAGCGCTTTTCAAAATGCTGCTTTATAATCGTTTGAGATCGTTAGCCAGTGTGACAGCTGAAGGCTTTTTGAGTTTACCAACATAAAGTTTTATTTCTGTATTAGGACATTGTCAGGAACAATGATGTGTTCATCGCTATGATGTGGTCAAAAAGCGATGCATTGAATCTTAGAAACATTTGTGATTTTTCAAACGATGCTTTTCCTTTTATTTAATCAGTAAAATTTCCATCGGTTTTATATAGTGCCCCTTGAAATATGTCTTTAGCTCATTTTCCGGGCATTTTACTAGAATGCATCCTGAGAAATACACAAGCTCTGCTGCATTTCCGTGCCTCGATGTTTAGTGCCGAGTATAATTGTTGCAGTTGCCTTTTATATATTCCATGAGACCTGTTGGTACCAAGAGAAGTGTGAGACTGTCAGGGTGAATTTATCATACAATCGCACGCATAAATACCTGAGGGTTGCCAGTCCTTTTGCGTTGTTACAGGAGGACTAGAGCTGACGAGTGTGTTTCTACACACTATCAAGGGCATTGTAGTACAGTTTTCTCAGGTGGGAGAATGCTGCCGATCTCCTATTTGACAATACAGCCCTTGATATATTAGAATATTACAGAACTAGAAGCCTTTTGCAAGGAAGAATGTGAGAAAATCCCAAGTACAAGAACTGAAAGCCTTTCAGCTGGCTATAAGAAGCGCTTGTAAGCTGTGATATCTGGCAGAGGAGGTGTTACTAAGTACTGATTACGTAGGGTGCCCAAACTTTTGCAGAGTGCCATAATAATGTTTTTATTTTGTAATTTTGTTCAATTTATGGCATAAAAAGTAACTATTCATCAATGTTTGCTGAAAATATTGTGTATTTTTCCCCCAGTTCCTAAAGAGACTGTATTAACTGATATTGTTGCTTTTGTAATTGAAAAGATGTTATTTGTCAAGGGGTGCCAAACCTTTGCATAAGACTGTACACAGTGTGTGTATGTGTTTATGTGAGTGTGTGTCTGTGTGTGTGTGTGTATATATATATATGTGTGTGTGTGTATATATTTCTGTATATGCATGTGTATATATATATTTATATATAGTTCACACACATTCAAACTTATTTGAATACACATTCAAAATTATTTTTATTATTATTATTTTCGTTTTTTTTTTTTTTTTGTGTTTTAAAATTTTTTATTTTTGCAATGGAAATAAAAATAAAGCAGTCCTCCGTAGAGGAGGGGTGGTGGAGGGAATATATATATATATATACATATATATAAAATAATTGTCACACAACTGGGGTGACATGCCTATCCTGCTCACCCAATTTTAGTGCACTTTAGTTATGCATAATGACCTTCTAGTCTCGATACACCCATATATATATATGTATATATATATATAGTTTTTTTTGTTTTTTTTTTTGCAATAGACAATAAAAATAACGCAGTTCTCCATAAAGGAGGGATGGTGGATGGAATATATATATACATATATATAAAATAATTGTCACACAACCTGGGTGACATGCCTTGCCTGCTCACCCAGTTTTAGTGCACCTTAGTTATTCATAATGACCATCTAGTCTCGATACACCCATAAAATATATATGTATATATATATAGTTTTTTTTGTTTTTTTTTTTGCAATAGACAATAAAAATAACGCAGTTCTCCATAAAGGAGGGATGGTGGATGGAATATATATATACATATATATAAAATAATTGTCACACAACTTGGGTGACATGCCTTGCCTGCTCACCCAATTTTAGTGCAACTTAGTTATCCATAATGACCAACTAGTCTCGATACACCCATATATATATTATATATATATGTACATATATATATAGTTTTTTTTATTAGCAATAGAAAAGAAAAATAACGCAGTTCTCCGTAAAGGAGGGATGGTGGATGGAATATATATATATATTATATATACATTTATATAAAATAATTGTCACACAACCTGGGTGACATGCCTTGCCTGCTCACCCAATTTTAGTGCACTTTAGTTATCCATAATGACCATCTAGTCTCGATACACCCATGAATATATATGTATATATATATACTATATATATATATATATATATATATATATATATATATATATATATATATATATATATATATATATTAGTTTTTCTGTTTTTTTTTTGCAATAGACAATAAAAATAACGCAGTTCTCCGTAAAGGAGGGATGGTGGATGGAATATGTATATGCATTATATATAAAATAATTGTCACACAACTGGGTGACATGCCTTGCCTGCTCACCCAATTTTAGTGCACCTTAGTTATCCATACTGACCATCTAGTCTCGACACACCCCATATATATATATTATATATATATATATATATATATATATATATATATATAGTATATATATAGATATTTTTCTTTTTCTTGTGTTTTTTTTTGCAATTTTAAAAATAAAGCAGTCCTCCGTAAAGGAGGGGTGGTGGAGGGAATATATATATACATATATATATAAAATAATTGTCACACAACCTGGGTGACATGCCTTGCCTGCTCACCCAATTTTAGTGCAACTTAGTTATCCATAATGACCAACTAGTCTCGATACACCCATATATATATATATATATATGTACATATATATAGTTTTTTTATTAGCAATAGAAAAGAAAAATAACGCAGTTCTCCGTAAAGGAGGGATGGTGGATGGAATATATATATATATATATATATATATATATATATATATATATATATATATATATATATATATACATTTATATAAAATAATTGTCACACAACCTGGGTGACATGCCTTGCCTGCTCACCCAATTTTAGTGCACTTTAGTTATCCATACTGATCATCTAGTCTCGACACACCCATATATATATATATATATATATATATATATATATATATATATATATGTATATATATATAGATATTTTTTCTTTTTCTTGTGTTTTTTTTTCGCAATGGATATTAAAAATAAAGCAGTCCTCCGTAAAGGAGGGGTGGTGGAGGGAATATATATATACATATATATATAAAATAATTGTCACACAACCTGGGTGACATGCCTTGCCTGCTCACCCAATTTTAGTGCAACTTAGTTATCCATAATGACCAACTAGTCTCGATACACCCATATATATATATATATATATGTACATATATATAGTTTTTTTATTAGCAATAGAAAAGAAAAATAACGCAGTTCTCCGTAAAGGAGGGATGGTGGATGGAATATATATATATATATATATATATATATATATATATATATATATATATATATATATACATTTATATAAAATAATTGTCACACAACCTGGGTGACATGCCTTGCCTGCTCACCCAATTTTAGTGCACTTTAGTTATCCATACTGACCATCTAGTCTCGACACACCCATATATATATATATATATATATATATATATATATATATATATATGTATATATATATAGATATTTTTTCTTTTTCTTGTGTTTTTTTTTCGCAATGGATATTAAAAATAAAGCAGTCCTCCGTAAAGGAGGGATGGTGGATGGAATATATATATAAAATAATTGTCACACAACCGGGGTGACATGCCTTGCCTGCTCACCCAATTTTAGTGCACCTTAGTTATTCATAATGACCATCTAGTCTCGATACACCCATAAATATATATGTATATATATATAGTTTTTTTATTAGCAATAGAAAAGAAAAATAACGCAGTTCTCCGTAAAGGAGGGATGGTGGATGGAATATATATATATATATATACATTTATATAAAATAATTGTCACACAACCTGGGTGACATGCCTTGCCTGCTCACCCAATTTTAGTGCACTTTAGTTATCCATAATGACCATCTAGTCTCGATACACCCATGAATATATATGTATATATATATATATATATATATATGTTTTTCTGTTTTTTTTTTGCAATAGACAATAAAAATAACGCAGTTCTCCATAAAGGAGGGATGGTGGATGGAATATGTATATGCATATATATAAAATAATTGTCACACAACCTGGGTGACATGCCTTGCCTGCTCACCCAATTTTAGTGCACCTCAGTTATCCATACTGACCATCTAGTCTCGACACACCCATATATATATATATATATATATATATATATATATATATATATATATATATATATATAGATATTTTTTCTTTTTCTTGTGTTTTTTTTTCGCAATGGATATTAAAAATAAAGCAGTCCTCCGTAAAGGAGGGGTGGTGGAGGGAATATATATATACATTTATATAAAATAATTGTCACACAACTGGGGTGACATGCCTTGCCTGCTCACCCAATTTTAGTGCACCTTAGTTATCCATAATGACCAACTAGTCTCGATACACCCATAAATATATATGTGTATATATATATATATATATAGTTTTTTTGTGTTTTTTTTTGCAATAGACAATAAAAATAACGCAGTTCTCCATAAAGGAGGGATAGTGGATGGAATATATATATACATATATATAAAATTATTGTCACACAACCTGGGTGACATGCCTTGCCTGCTCACCCAATTTTAGTGCACCTTAGTTATCCATACTGACCATCTAGTCTCGATACACCCATATATATATATATATATATATGTACATATATATAGTTTTTTTATTAGCAATAGAAAAGAAAAATAACGCAGTTCTCCGTAAAGGAGGGATGGTGGATGGAATATATACATACATATATATAAAATAATTGTCACACAACCTGGGTGACATGCTTTGCCTGCTCACCCAATTTTAGTGCAACTTAGTTATCCATAATGACCAACTAGTCTCGATACACCCATAAATATATATGTATATATATATATATATATATATAGTTTTTTTATTTTTTTCGTAATGGACAATAAAA